>NW_027307964.1:0-295000 GCF_047496885.1 Scyliorhinus torazame
CCATCACGCTGTGAGTGTGCCCCATCACGCTGTGTGTGTGACCCATCACGCTGTGAGTGTGTCCCATCACGCTGTTAGTGTGCCCCATCACGCAGTGAGTGTGCCCCATCACGCTGTGACTGTGCCCCATCACGCTGTGACTGTGTCCCATCACGCTGTGACTGTGTCCCATCACGCTGTGACTGTGCCCCATCACGCTGTGAGTGTGCCCCATCACGCTGTGAGTGTGCCCCATCACGCTGTGAGTGTGACCCATCACGCTGTGACTTTGCCCCATCACGCTGTGACTGTGCCCCATCACGCTGTGACTGTGCCCCATCACGCTGTGACTGTGCCCCATCACGCTGTTAGTGTGCCCCATCACGCTGTGAGTGTGCCCCATCACGCTGTGAGTGTGACCCATCACGCTGTGACTTTGCCCCATCACGCTGTGACTGTGCCCCATCACGCTGTGACTGTGCCCCATCACGCTGTGACTGTGCCCCATCACGCTGTGTGTGTGACCCATCACGCTGTGAGTGTGTCCCATCACGCTGTGAGTGTGCCCCATCACGCTGTTAGTGTGCCCCATCACGCAGTGAGTGTGCCCCATCACGCTGTGACTGTGCCCCATCACGCTGTGAGTGTGCCCCATCACGCTGTGAGTGTGCCCCATCACGCTGTGAGTGTGCCCCATCACGCCGTGAGTGTGCCCCATCACGCATGAGTGTGTCCCATCACGCTGTGAGTATGACCATCACTCTGTGAGTGTGCCCCATCACGCTGTGAGTGTGTCCCATCACGCTGTGATTGTGCCCCATCACGCTGTGACTGTGTCCTATCAAGCTGTGACTGTGCCCCATCACGTTGTGAGTGTGCCCCATCACGCTGTTAGTGTGCCCCATCACGCTGTGTGTGTGCCCCATCACCCTGTGAGTATGACCCATCACGCTGTGACTGTGCCCCATCACGCTGTGAGTGTGCCCCATCACACTGTGAGTGTGCCCTCTCACGCTGTGAGCATGTCCCACCTCGCTGTGAGTGTGCCCCATCACGCTGTGAGTGTGCCCCGTCACACTGTGAGTGTGCACCATCACGCTGTGAGTGTGCCCCATCACGCTGTGAGTGTGCCCCATCACGCTGTGACTGTGCCCCATCACACTGTGAGTGTGCCCATCACGCTGTGACTGTGTCCCATCACGCTGTGAGTGTGCCCCATCACGCTGTGACTGTGCCCCATCACGCTGTGACTGTGCCCCATCACGCTGTGACTGTGCCCCATCACGCTGTGACTGTGCCCCATCACGCTGTGACTGTGCCCCATCACGCTGTGAGTATGACCCATCATGCTGTGAGAGTGACCCATCACGCTGTGAGTGTGCCCCATCACGCTGTGAGTGTGCCCCATCACGCTGTGAGTGTGCCCCATCACACTGTGAGTGTGCCCCATCACGCTGTGAGAGTGCCCCATCACACTGTGAGTGTGCCTCATCACTCTGTGAGTGTGCCCCATCACGCTGTGAGTGTGCCCCATCACGCTGTGAGAGTGCCCCATCACACTGTGAGTGTGCCTCATCACTCTGTGAGTGTGCCCCATCACGCTGTGAGTGTACCCCATCACGCTGTGAGTGTGCCCCATCACGCTGTGACTGTGCCCCATCACGCTGTGACTGTGCCCCATCACGCTGTGACTGTGCCCCATCACGCTGTGACTGTGCCCCATCACGCTGTGACTGTGCCCCATCACGCTGTGAGTATGACCCATCATGCTGTGAGAGTGACCCATCACGCTGTGAGTGTGCCCCATCACGCTGTGAGTGTGCCCCATCACGCTGTGAGTGTGCCCCATCACACTGTGAGTGTGCCCCATCACGCTGTGAGAGTGCCCCATCACACTGTGAGTGTGCCTCATCACTCTGTGAGTGTGCCCCATCACGCTGTGAGTGTGCCCCATCACGCTGTAACTGTGCCCCATCAGATTGTGACTGTGCCCCATCACGCAGTGAGTGTGCCCCATCACGCAGTGAGTGTGCCCCTTCACACTGTGACTGTGCCCCATCACGCTGTGACTGTGCCCCATCACGCTGTGTGTGTGACCCATCACGCTGTTAGTGTGCCCCATCACGCTGTGACTGTGCCCCATCATGCTGTGACTGTGCCCCATCACGCTGTGACTGTGCCCCATCACGCTGTGAGTGTGCCCCATCACGCTGTGAGTGTGTCCCATCACGCTGTGAGTGTGACCCATCACGCTGTGAGTGTGCCCCATCACGCTGTGAGTGTGCCCCATCACGCTGTGAGAGTGCCCCATCACGCTGTGAGTGTGCCCCATCACGCTGTGAGTGTGCCCCATCACGCTGTGAGTATCCCATCACGCTGTGACTGTGCCCCATCACGCTGTGAGTGTGCACCATCACGCTGTGAGTGTGCCCCATCACGCTGTGAGTGTGCCCCATCACGCTGTGAGTGTGCACCATCACGCTGTGAGAGTGCCCCATCACGCTGTGAGAGTGCCCCATCACGCTGTGAGTGTGCCCCATCACGCTGTGAGAGTGCCCCATCACGCTGTGAGAGTGCCCCATCACGCTGTGAGTGTGCCCCATCACGCTGTGAGTATCCCATCACGCTGTGACTGTGCCCCATCACGCTGTGAGTGTGCCCCATCACGCTGTGAGAGTGCCCCATCACGCTGTGAGTGTGCCCCATCACGCAGTGAGTGTGCCCCATCACGCTGTGAGTGTGTCCCATCACGCTGTGAGTGTGCCCCATCACGCAGTGAGTGTGCCCCATCACGCTGTGAGAGTGCCCCATCACACTGTGAGTGTGCCTCATCACTCTGTGAGTGTGCCCCATCACGCAGTGAGTGTGCCCCATCACGCTGTGAGTGTGCCTCATCACTCTGTGAGTGTGCCCCATCACGCAGTGAGTGTGCCCCATCACGCTGTGAGTGTGCCCCATCACGCTGTGAGAGTGCCCCATCACACTGTGAGTGTGCCTCATCACTCTGTGAGTGTGCCCCATCACGCTGTGAGTGTGCCCCATCACGCTGTGAGTGTGCCCCATCACGCTGTGACTGTGCCCCATCACGCTGTGAGTGTGCCCCATCACACTGTGAGTGTGCCCCATCACGCTGTGACTGTGACCCATCACGCTGTGAGTGTGCCCCATCACGCTGTGAGTGTGCCCCATCACGCTGTGAGTGTGCCCCATCACGCTGTGAGTGTGACCCATCACGCTGTGAGTGTGCCCCATCACGCTGTGAGTGTGCCCCATCATGCTGAGAGTGTGCCCCATCACACTGTGACTGTGCCCCATCACGCTGTGACTGTGCCCCATCACGCTGTGACTGTGCCCCATCACGCTGTGAGTGTGCCCCATCACGCTGTGTGTGTGCCCCATCACGCTGTGTGTGTGCCCCATCACGCTGTTAGTGTGCCCCATCACGCTGTGTGTGTGCCCCATCACGCTGTGTGTGTGCCCCATCACGCTGTTAGTGTGCCCCATCACGCTGTGACTGTGCCCCATCACGCTGTGACTGTGCCCCTTCACGCTGTGACTGTGCCCAATCACGCTGTGAGAGTGCTCCATCACGCTGTGACTGTGACCCATCACGCTGTGAGTGTGCCTCATCACGCTGTTAGTGTGTCCCATCACGCTGTGAGTGTGCCCCATCACGCTGTGACTGTGCCCCATCACGCTGTGAGTGTGCCCCATCACGCTGTGTGTGTGCCCCATCACGCTGTTAGTGTGCCCCATCACGCTGTGACTGTGCCCCATCACGCTGTGAGTGTGCCCCATCACGCTGTGTGTGTGACCCATCACGCTGTGAGTGTGTCCCATCACGCTGTTAGTGTGCCCCATCACGCAGTGAGTGTGCCCCATCACGCTGTGACTGTGCCCCATCACGCTGTGACTGTGTCCCATCACGCTGTGACTGTGTCCCATCACGCTGTGACTGTGCCCCATCACGCTGTGAGTGTGCCCCATCACGCTGTGAGTGTGCCCCATCACGCTGTGAGTGTGACCCATCACGCTGTGACTTTGCCCCATCACGCTGTGACTGTGCCCCATCACGCTGTGACTGTGCCCCATCACGCTGTGACTGTGCCCCATCACGCTGTTAGTGTGCCCCATCACGCTGTGAGTGTGCCCCATCACGCTGTGAGTGTGACCCATCACGCTGTGACTTTGCCCCATCACGCTGTGACTGTGCCCCATCACGCTGTGACTGTGCCCCATCACGCTGTGACTGTGCCCCATCACGCTGTGTGTGTGACCCATCACGCTGTGAGTGTGTCCCATCACGCTGTGAGTGTGCCCCATCACGCTGTTAGTGTGCCCCATCACGCAGTGAGTGTGCCCCATCACGCTGTGACTGTGCCCCATCACGCTGTGACTGTGCCCCATCACGCTGTGAGTGTGCCCCATCACGCTGTGAGTGTGCCCCATCACGCCGTGAGTGTGCCCCATCACGCATGAGTGTGTCCCATCACGCTGTGAGTATGACCATCACTCTGTGAGTGTGCCCCATCACGCTGTGAGTGTGTCCCATCACGCTGTGATTGTGCCCCATCACGCTGTGACTGTGTCCTATCAAGCTGTGACTGTGCCCCATCACGTTGTGAGTGTGCCCCATCACGCTGTTAGTGTGCCCCATCACGCTGTGTGTGTGCCCCATCACCCTGTGAGTATGACCCATCACGCTGTGACTGTGCCCCATCACGCTGTGAGTGTGCCCCATCACGCCGTGAGTGTGCCCCATCACGCTGTGAGTGTGCCCCATCACACTGTGAGTGTGCCCTCTCACGCTGTGAGCATGTCCCACCTCGCTGTGAGTGTGCCCCATCACGCTGTGAGTGTGCCCCGTCACACTGTGAGTGTGCACCATCACGCTGTGAGTGTGCCCCATCACGCTGTGAGTGTGCCCCATCACGCTGTGACTGTGCCCCATCACACTGTGAGTGTGCCCATCACGCTGTGACTGTGTCCCATCACGCTGTGAGTGTGCCCCATCACGCTGTGACTGTGCCCCATCACGCTGTGACTGTGCCCCATCACGCTGTGACTGTGCCCCATCACGCTGTGACTGTGCCCCATCACGCTGTGACTGTGCCCCATCACGCTGTGAGTATGACCCATCATGCTGTGAGAGTGACCCATCACGCTGTGAGTGTGCCCCATCACGCTGTGAGTGTGCCCCATCACGCTGTGAGTGTGCCCGATCACACTGTGAGTGTGCCCCATCACGCTGTGAGAGTGCCCCATCACACTGTGAGTGTGCCTCATCACTCTGTGAGTGTGCCCCATCACGCTGTGAGTGTGCCCCATCACGCTGTGAGAGTGCCCCATCACACTGTGAGTGTGCCTCATCACTCTGTGAGTGTGCCCCATCACGCTGTGAGTGTACCCCATCACGCTGTGAGTGTGCCCCATCACGCTGTGACTGTGCCCCATCACGCTGTGACTGTGCCCCATCACGCTGTGACTGTGCCCCATCACGCTGTGACTGTGCCCCATCACGCTGTGACTGTGCCCCATCACGCTGTGAGTATGACCCATCATGCTGTGAGAGTGACCCATCACGCTGTGAGTGTGCCCCATCACGCTGTGAGTGTGCCCCATCACGCTGTGAGTGTGCCCCATCACACTGTGAGTGTGCCCCATCACGCTGTGAGAGTGCCCCATCACACTGTGAGTGTGCCTCATCACTCTGTGAGTGTGCCCCATCACGCTGTGAGTGTGCCCCATCACGCTGTAACTGTGCCCCATCAGATTGTGACTGTGCCCCATCACGCAGTGAGTGTGCCCCATCACGCAGTGAGTGTGCCCCTTCACACTGTGACTGTGCCCCATCACGCTGTGACTGTGCCCCATCACGCTGTGTGTGTGACCCATCACGCTGTTAGTGTGCCCCATCACGCTGTGACTGTGCCCCATCATGCTGTGACTGTGCCCCATCACGCTGTGACTGTGCCCCATCACGCTGTGAGTGTGCCCCATCACGCTGTGAGTGTGTCCCATCACGCTGTGAGTGTGACCCATCACGCTGTGAGTGTGCCCCATCACGCTGTGAGTGTGCCCCATCACGCTGTGAGAGTGCCCCATCACGCTGTGAGTGTGCCCCATCACGCTGTGAGTGTGCCCCATCACGCTGTGAGTATCCCATCACGCTGTGACTGTGCCCCATCACGCTGTGAGTGTGCACCATCACGCTGTGAGTGTGCCCCATCACGCTGTGAGTGTGCCCCATCACGCTGTGAGTGTGCACCATCACGCTGTGAGAGTGCCCCATCACGCTGTGAGAGTGCCCCATCACGCTGTGAGTGTGCCCCATCACGCTGTGAGAGTGCCCCATCACGCTGTGAGAGTGCCCCATCACGCTGTGAGTGTGCCCCATCACGCTGTGAGTATCCCATCACGCTGTGACTGTGCCCCATCACGCTGTGAGTGTGCCCCATCACGCTGTGAGAGTGCCCCATCACGCTGTGAGTGTGCCCCATCACGCAGTGAGTGTGCCCCATCACGCTGTGAGTGTGTCCCATCACGCTGTGAGTGTGCCCCATCATGCAGTGAGTGTGCCCCATCACGCTGTGAGAGTGCCCCATCACACTGTGAGTGTGCCTCATCACTCTGTGAGTGTGCCCCATCACGCAGTGAGTGTGCCCCATCACGCTGTGAGTGTGCCTCATCACTCTGTGAGTGTGCCCCATCACGCAGTGAGTGTGCCCCATCACGCTGTGAGTGTGCCCCATCACGCTGTGAGAGTGCCCCATCACACTGTGAGTGTGCCTCTTCACTCTGTGAGTGTGCCCCATCACGCTGTGAGTGTGCCCCATCACGCTGTGAGTGTGCCCCATCACGCTGTGAGTGTGCCCCATCACGCTGTGAGTGTACCCCATCACGCTGTGAGTGTGCCCCATCATGCTGTGACTGTGCCCCATCACGCTGTGAGTGTGCCCCATCATGCTGTGAGTGTGCCCCATCACGCTGTGAGTGTGCCCCATCACGCTGTGACTGTGACCCATCACGCTGTGAGTGTGTCCCATCACGCTGTGAGTGAGCACCATCACGCTGTGAGTGTGCCCCATCACGCTGTGAGTGTGCCTCATCACGCTGTGAGTGTGCCCCATCACGCTGTGACTGTGCCCCATCACATTATGAGTGTGTCCCATCACGCTGTGACTGTGCACCATCACGCTGTGTGTGTGCCCCATCACGCTGTTAGTGTGCCCCATCACGCTGTGAATGTGCACCATCACGCTGTGACTGTGCCCCATCACGCTGTGAGTGTGTCTCTTCACGCTGTAACTGTGCCCCAACACGTTGTGAGTGTGTCCCATCACGCTGTGACTGTGCCCCATCACGTTGTGAGTGTGCCCCATCACGCTGTTAGTGTGCCCCATCACGCTGTGTGTGTGCCCCATCACCCTGTGAGTATGACCCATCATGCTGTGACTGTGCCCCATCACGCTGTGAGTGTGCCCCATCACGCTGTGAGTGTGCCCCATCACGCTGTGAGTGTGCCCCATCACACTGTGAGTGTGCCCTCTCACGCTGTGAGCATGTCCCACCTCGCTGTGAGTGTGCCCCATCACGCTGTGAGTGTGCCCCGTCACACTGTGAGTGTGCCCCATCACGCTGTGAGTGTGCCCCATCACACTGTGAGTGTGCCCATCACGCTGTGACTGTGTCCCATCACGCTGTGAGTGTGCCCCATCACGCTGTGAGTATGACCCATCATGCTGTGAGAGTGACCCATCACGCTGTGAGTGTGCCCCATCACGCTGTGAGTGTGCCCCATCACGCTGTGAGTGTGCCCCATCACACTGTGAGTGTGCCCCATCACGCTGTGAGAGTGCCCCATCACACTGTGAGTGTGCCTCATCACTCTGTGAGTGTGCCCCATCACGCTGTGAGTGTGCCCCATCACGCTGTGAGTGAGCCCCATCACGCTGTTAGTGTGCCCCATCACGCTGTGACTGTGCCCCATCACGCTGTGAGTGTGCCCCATCACGCTGTGACTGTGCCCCATCACGCTGTGAGTGTGCCCCATCATGCTGTGAGTGTGCCCCATCACGCTGTGACTGTGCCCCATCACGCTGTGAGTGTGCCCCATCACGCTGTGACTGTGCCCCATCACGCTGTGAGAGTGCTCCATCACACTGTGAGTGTGCCCCATCACGCTGTGAGAGTGCCCCATCACGCTGTGAGTGTGCCCCATCACGCTGTGAGAGTGCCCCATCACACTGTGAGTGTGCCTCATCACTCTGTGAGTGTGCCCCATCATGCTGTGAGTGTGCCCCATCACGCTGTGAGTGAGCCCCATCACGCTGTGAGTGTGACCCATCAGTCTGTGACTGTGCCCATCACACTGTGAGTGTGCCCCATCACGCTGTGACTGTGCCCCATCACACTGTGAGTGTGCCCCATCACGCTGTGAGTGTGCCCCATCACTCTGTGAGTGTGACCCATCAGTCTGTGACTGTGCCCATCACACTGTGAGTGTGCCCCATCACGCTGTGAGTGAGCCCCATCACGCTGTGAGTGTGACCCATCAGTCTGTGACTGTGCCCATCACACTGTGAGTGTTCCCCAACACGCTGTGAGTGTCACCCATCACGCTGTGAGTGTGACCCATCACGCTGTGAGTGTGCCCCATCACGCTGTGAATATGCCCCATCACGCTGTGTGTGTGCCCCATCATGCTGTGAGTGTGCCCCATCACGCTGTGACTGTGCCCCATCACGCTGTGACTGTGCCCCATCACGCTGTGAGTCTGCCCCATCACGCTGTGACTGTGACCCATCACGCTGTGAGTGTGCCCCATCACGCTGTGACTGTGCCCCATCACGCTGTGAGTCTGCCCCATCACGCTGTGACTGTGCTCCATCACGCTGTGACTGTGCCCCATCACGCTGTGAGTCTGCCCCATCATGCTGTCACTGTGCCTCATCACGCTGTGACTGTGCCCCATCACGCTGTGAGTGTGCCCCATCACGCTGTGACTGTGCCCCATCACACTGTGACTGTGCCCCATCACGCTGTGAGTGTTCCCCATCACGCTGTGAGTGTGCCCCATCACGCTGTGAGTGTGCCCCATCACGCTGTGACTGTGCCCCATCACGCTGTGACTGTGCCCCATCACGCTGTGAGTGTGCCCCATCACGCTGTGAGTGAGCCCCATCACGCTGTGAGTGTGCCCCATCGTGCTGTGAGTGTGCCCCATAACGCTGTGAGTGTGCCCCATCACGCTGTGAGTGTCCCCATCACGCTGTGAGTGTGCCCCATCACGCTGTGACTGTGCACCATCACGCTGTGAGTGTGCCCCATCACGCTGTGAGTGTGCCCCATCACGCTGTGACTGTGCACCATCACGCTGTGAGTGTGCCCCATCACGCTGTGAGTGTGCCCCATCACGCTGTGACTGTGCCTCATCACGCTGTGACTGTGCCCCATCACGCTGTGAGTCTGCCCCATCACGCTGTGACTGTGCCCCATCACGCTGTGAGTGTGCCCCATCACGCTGTGAGTGTGCCCCATCACGCTGTGACTGTGCCCCATCACGCTGTGAGTGAGCCCAATCACGCTGTGAGTGTGCCCCATCACGCTGTGAGTGTGCCCCATCACGCTGTGAGAGTGCCCCATCAAGCTGTAACTGTGCCCCATCACGCTGTGAGTGAGCCCAATCACGCTGTGAGTGTGCCCCATCACGCTGTGAGTGTGCCCCATCACGCTGTGAGTGTGCCCCATCACGCTGTGAGTGTGCCCCATCACGCTGTGAGTGTGCCCCATCACGCTGTGACTGTGCCCCATCGCGCTGTGAGTATGTCCCAACACGCTGTGAGTGTGCCCCATCACGCTGTGAGTGTGCCCCATCACGCTGTGAGTGCGCCCCATCATGCTGTGAGTGTGCCCCATCACGCTGTGAGTGTGCCCCATCACGCTGTGAGTGTGCCCCATCACGCTGTGAGTGTGCCCCATCACGCTGTGAGTGTGCCCCATCACGCTGTGAGTGTGCCCCATCACGCTGTGACTGTGCCTCATCACGCTGTGAGTGTGCCCCTTCACGCTGTGACAGTGCCCCATCACGCTGTGAGTGAGCCCAATCACGCTGTGAGTGTGCCCCATCATGCTGTGAGTGTGCCCCATCACGCTGTGAGTGTGCCCCATCATGCTGTGAGTGTGCCCCATCACGCTGTGAGTGTGCCCCATCACGCTGTGAGTGTGCCCCATCACGCTGTGAGTGTGCCCCATCACGCTGTGAGTGTGCCCCATCACGCTGTGAGTGTGCCCCATCACGCTGTGAGTGTGCCCCTTCACGCTGTGACAGTGCCCCATCACGCTGTGAGTGAGCCCAATCACGCTGTGAGTGTGCCCCATCACGCTGTGAGTGTGCCCCATCACGCTGTGAGTGTGCCCCATCACGCTGTGAGTGTGCCCCATCACGCTGTGAGTGTGCCCCATCACGCTGTGAGTGTGCCCCATCACGCTGTGACTGTGCCCCATCACGCTGTGAGTCTGCCCCATCACGCTGTGACTGTGCCCCATCACGCTGTGACTGTGCCCCATCACGCTGTGAGTGTGCCCCATCACGCTGTGACTGTGCCCCATCACGCTGTGAGTGTGTCCCATCACGCTGTGAGTGTGCCCCATCACGCTGTGACTGTGCCCCATCACGCTGTGACTGTGCCCCATCACGCTGTGAGTGTGCCCCATCACGCTGTGACTGTGCTCCATCACGCTGTGAGTGTGGCCCATCACGCTGTGACTGTGCCCCATCACGCTGTGAGTGTGCCCCATCGTGCTGTGAGTGTGCCCCATCACGCTGTGACTGTGCCCCATCACGCTGTGAGTGTGGCCCATCATGCTGTGACTGTGCCCAATCACGCTGTGAGTGTGCCCCATCGTGCTGTGAGTGTGCCCCATCACGCTGTGACTGTGCCCCATCACGCTGTGAGTGTGGCCCATCACGCTGTGACTGTGCCCCATCACGCTGTGAGTGTGCCCCATCACGCTGTGACTGATCCCCATCACGCTGTGAGTTTGCCCCATCACGCTGTGAGTGTGCCCCATCACGCTGTGAGTGTGCCCCATCACGCTGTGACTGTGCCCCATCACTCTGTGAGTGTGCCCCATCACGCTGTGAGTGTGCCCCATCACGCTGTGACTGTGCCCCATCACGCTGTGACTGTGCCCCATCATGCTGTGAGTGTGCCCCATCACGCTGTGAGTGTGCCCCATCACGCTGTGACTGTGCCCCATCACTCTGTGAGTGTGCCCCATCACGCTGTGAGTGTGCCCCATCATGCTGTGACTGTGCCCCATCATGCTGTGACTGTGCCCCATCACGCTGTGACTGTGCCCCATCACGCTGTGAGTGTGGCCCATCACGCTGTGACTGTGCCCCATCACGCTGTGAGTGTGCCCCATCGTGCTGTGAGTGTGCCCCATCACGCTGTGACTGTGCCCCATCACGCTGTGAGTGTGGCCCATCACGCTGTGACTGTGCCCCATCACGCTGTGAGTGTGCCCCATCACGCTGTGACTGATCCCCATCACGCTGTGAGTTTGCCCCATCACGCTGTGAGTGTGCCCCATCACGCTGTGAGTGTGCCCCATCACGCTGTGACTGTGCCCCATCACTCTGTGAGTGTGCCCCATCACGCTGTGAGTGTGCCCCATCACGCTGTGACTGTGCCCCATCACGCTGTGACTGTGCCCCATCATGCTGTGAGTGTGCCCCATCACGCTGTGAGTGTGCCCCATCACGCTGTGAGTGTGCCCCATCACGCTGTGAGTGTGCCCCATCATGCTGTGACTGTGCCCCATCATGCTGTGACTGTGCCCCATCACGCTGTGACTGTGCCCCATCACGCTGTGAGTGTGCCCCATCACGCTGTGAGTGTGCCCCATCATGCTGTGACTGTGCCCCATCATGCTGTGACTGTGCCCCATCACGCTGTGACTGTGCCCCATCACGCTGTGAGTGTGCCCCATCACGCTGTGAGTGTGCCCCATCACGCTGTGAGTGTGCCCCATCACGCTGTGAGTGTGCCCCATCACGCTGTGAGTGTGCCCCATCACGCTGTGAGTGTGCCCCATCACGCTGTGAGTGTGCCCCATCACGCTGTGAGTGTGCCTCATCACGCTGTGAGTGTGACCCATCACGCTGTGAGTGTGCCCCATCATGCTGTGAGTGTGCCCCATCACGCTGTGAGTGTGCCCCATCACGCTGTGAGTGTGCCCCATCACGCTGTGAGTGTGCCCCATCACGCTGTGAGTGTGCCTCATCACGCTGTGAGTGTGACCCATCACGCTGTGAGTGTGCCCCATCACGCTGTGACTGTGCCCCATCACGCTGTGAGTGTGACCCATCACGCTGTGAGTGTGCCCCATCACGCTGTGACTGTGCCCCATCATGCTGTGACTGTGCCTCATCCCGCTGTGACTGTGCCCCATCACGCTGTGAGTGTGCCCCATCACGCTGTGACTGTGCCCCATCATGCTGTGAGTGTGCCCCATCATGCTGTGAGTGTGCCCCATCACGCTGTGAGTGTGCCCCATCACGCTGTGACTGTGCACCATCACGCTGTGAGTGTGCCCCATCACGCTGTGAGTGTGCCCCATCACGCTGTGACTGTGCCTCATCACGCTGTGACTGTGCCCCATCACGCTGTGAGTCTGCCCCATCACGCTGTGACTGTGCCCCATCACGCTGTGAGTGTGCCCCATCACGCTGTGAGTGTGCCCCATCACGCTGTGAGTGTGCCCCATCACGCTGTGACTGTGCCCCATCACGCTGTGACTGTGCCCCATCACGCTGTGACTGTGCCCCATCACGCTGTGAGTCTGCCCCATCACGCTGTGACTGTGCCCCATCACGCTGTGAGTGTGCCCCGTCACGCTGTGACTGTGCCCCATCACGCTGTGAGTGTGCCCCATCACTCTGTGAGTGTGCCCCATCACGCTGTGAGTGTGCCCCATCACGCTGTGACTGTGCCCCATCACGCTGTGAGTGAGCCCCATCACGCTGTGAGTGTGCCCCATCACGCTGTGAGTGTGCCCCATCACGCTGTGACTGTGCCCCATCACGCTGTGACTGTGCCCCATCACGCTGTAAGTGTGACCCATCACGCTGTGAGTGTGCCCCATCACGCTGTGACTGTGCCCCATCACGCTGTGAGTGTGCCCCATCACGCTGTGACTGTGCCCCATCACGCTGTGAGTGTGCCCCATTACGCTGTGAGTGTGCCCCATCACGCTGTGAGTGTGCCCCATCACGCTGTGAGTCTGCCCCATCACGCTGTGAGTGTGCCCCATCACGCTGTGAGTGTCACCCATCACGCTGTGACTGTGCCCCATCACGCTGTGACTGTGCCCCATCACACTGTGAGTGTGCCCCATCACGCTGTGACTGTGCCCCATCACGCTGTGAGTGTGCCCCATCACGCTGTGAGTGTGCCCCATCACGCTGTGAGTCTGCCCCATCACGCTGTGACTGTGCCCCATCACGCTGTGACTGTGCCCCATCACGCTGTGACTGTGCCCCATCACGCTGTGTGTGTGCCCCATCACGCTGTGACTGTGCCCCATCACGCTGTGAGTGTGCCTCATCACGCTGTGAGTGTGCCCCATCACGCTGTGACTGTGCCCCATCACGCTGTGAGTGTGCCCCATCACGCTGTTAGTGTGTCCCATCACGCTGTGACTGTGCCCCATCACGTTGTGAGTGTGCCCCATCACGCTGTGAGTGTGCCCCATCACGCTGTGAGTGTGCCCCATCACGCTGTGAGTGTGCCCCATCACGCTGTGACTGTGCCCCATCACGCTGTGACTGTGCCCCATCACGCTGTGAGTGTGCCCCATCACGCTGTGAGTGTGCCCCATCACACTGTGAGTGTGCCCCATCACGCTGTGAGTGTGCCCCATCACGCTGTGAGTGTGCCCCACCACGCTGTGAGTGTGCCCCACCACGCTGTGAGTGTGCCCCATCATGCTGTGACTGTGCCCCATCACGCTGTGAGTGTGCCCCACCACGCTGTGAGTGTGCCCCACCACGCTGTGAGTGTGCCCCATCATGCTGTGAGTGTGCCCCATCACGCTGTGAGTGTGCACCATCACGCTGTGACTGTGCCCCATCACGCTGTGAGTGTGCCCCATCACGCTGTGACTGTGCCCCATCACGCTGTGACTGTGCCCCATCACGCTGTGAGTGTGCCCCATCACGCTGTGACTGTGCCCCATCACGCTGTGACTGTGCCCCATCACGCTGTGAGTGTGCACCATCACGCTGTGAGTGTGCCTCATTACGCTGTGAGTGTGCCCCATCACGCTGTGAGTGTGCACCATCACGCTGTTAGTGTGCCCCATCACGCTGTGAGTGTGCCCCATCACGCTGTGAGTGAGCCCCATCACGCTGTGAGTGTGCCCCATCACGCTGTGACTGTGCCCCATCACGCTGTGACTGTGCCCCATCACACTGTGAGTGTGCCCCATCACGCTGTGAGTGTGCCCCACCACGCTGTGAGTGTGCCCCATCACGCTGTGAGTGTGCCCCATCACGCTGTGAGTGTGCCCCATCACGCTGTGAGTGTGCCCCATCACGCTGTGAGTGTGCCCCACCACGCTGTGAGTGTGCCCCATCACGCTGTGAGTGTGCCCCATCATGCTGTGACTGTGCCCCATCACGCTGTGACTGTGCCCCATCACGCTGTGACTGTCCCCCATCACGCTGTGAGTGTGCCCTATCACTCTGTGAGTGTGCCCCATCATGCTGTGACTGTGCCCCATCACGCTGTGAGTGTGCCCCATCACGCTGTGAGTGTGCCCCATCACGCTGTGAGTGTGCCCCATCACACTGTGACTGTGCCCCATCACGTTGTGAGTGTGTCCCATCACGCTGTGACTGTGCCCCATCACGTTGTGAGTGTGCCCCATCACTCTGTTAGTGTGCCCCATCACACTGTGAGTGTGCCCCATCACGCTGTGACTGTGCCCCATCACGTTGTGAGTGTGTCCCATCACGCTGTGACTGTGCCCCATCACGTTGTGAGTGTGCCCCATCACTCTGTTAGTGTGCCCCATCACACTGTGAGTGTGCCACATCACGCTGTGACTGTGCCCCATCACGTTGTGAGTGTGCCCCATCACTCTGTTAGTGTGCCCCATCACGCTGTGACTGTGCCCCATCACGTTGTGAGTGTGTCCCATCACGTTGTGAGTGTGTCCCATCACGCTGTGACTGTGCCCCATCACGTTGTGAGTGTGCCCCATCACTCTGTTAGTGTGCCCCATCACCCTGTGAGTATGACCCATCACGCTGTGAGTGTGCCTCATCACACTGTGACTGTGCCCCATCACGCTGTGAGTGTGCCCCATCACGCTGTGAGTGTGCCCCATCACGCTGTTAGTGTGTCCCATCACGCTGTGACTGTGCCCCATCACGTTGTGAGTGTGTCCCATCACGCTGTGAGTGTGCCCCATCACGCTGTGACTGTCCCCCATCACGCTGTGACTGTGCCCCATCACGCTGTGACTGTCCCCCATCACGCTGTGAATGTGCCCTATCACTCTGTGAGTGTGCCCCATCATGCTGTGACTGTGCCCCATCACGCTGTGAGTGTGCCCCATCACGCTGTGAGTGTGCCCCATCACGCTGTTAGTGTGTCCCATCACGCTGTGACTGTGCCCCATCACGTTGTGAGTGTGTCCCATCACGCTGTGACTGTGCCCCATCACGTTGTGAGTGTGCCCCATCACTCTGTTAGTGTGCCCCATCACGCTGTGTGTGTGCCCCATCACCCTGTGAGTATGACCCATCACGCTGTGAGTGTGCCTCATCACACTGTGACTGTGCCCCATCACGCTGTGAGTGTGCCCCATCACGCTGTGAGTGTGCCCCATCACGCTGTTAGTGTGTCCCATCACGCTGTGACTGTGCCCCATCACGTTGTGAGTGTGTCCCATCACGCTGTGACTGTGCCCCATCACGTTGTGAGTGTGCCCCATCACTCTGTTAGTGTGCCCCATCATGCTGTGAGTGTGCCCCATCACGCTGTGACTGTCCCCCATCACGCTGTGACTGTGCCCCATCACGCTGTGACTGTCCCCCATCACGCTGTGAATGTGCCCTATCACTCTGTGAATGTGCCCCATCATGCTGTGACTGTGCCCCATCACGCTGTGAGTGTGCCTCATCACGCTGTGAGTGTGCCTCATCACGCTGTGAGTGTGCCCCATCACGCTGTGAGTGTGCCCCATCACGCTGTTAGTGTGTCCCATCACGCTGTGACTGTGCCCCATCACGTTGTGAGTGTGTCCCATCACGCTGTGACTGTGCCCCATCACGTTGTGAGTGTGCCCCATCACTCTGTTAGTGTGCCCCATCACGCTGTGTGTGTGCCCCATCACCCTGTGAGTATGACCCATCACGCTGTGAGTGTGCCTCATCACACTGTGACTGTGCCCCATCACGCTGGGAGTGTGCCCCATCACGCTGTGACTGTGCCCCAACACGCTGTGAGTGTGCCCCATCACGCTGTGTGTGTGCCCCATCACGCTGTTAGTGTGCAACATCACGCTGTGACTGTGCCCCATCACGCTGTGAGTGTGCCCCATCACGCTGTGAGTGTGCCTCATCACGCTGTGAGTGTGCCCCATCACGCTGTGAGTGTGCCCCATCACGCTGTGACTGTGCCCCATCACTCTGTGACTGTCCCCCATCACGCTGTGTGTGTGCCCCATCACGCTGTTATTGTGCCCCATCACGCTGTGAGTGTGCCCCTTCACACTGTGACTGTGCCCCATCACGCTGTGACTGTGCCCCATCACGCTGTTAGTGTGCCCCATCACGCTGTGAGTGTGCCCCATCACGCTGTGAGTGTGCCCCATCACGCTGTGACTATGCCCCATCACGCTGTGAGTGTGCCCCATCACGCTGTGAGTGTGCCCCATCACGCTGTGAGTGTGCCCCATCATGCTGTGACTATGCCCCATCACGCTGTGAGTGTGCCCCATCACGCTGTGACTATGCCCCATCACGCTGTGAGTGTGCCCCATCACGCTGTGACTATGCCCCATCACGCTGTGAGTGTGCCCCATCACGCTGTGAGTGTGCCCCATCACGCTGTGAGTGTGCCCCATCACGCTGTGAGTGTGCCCCATCACACTGTGAATGTGACCCATCACGCTGTGAGTGTGCCCCATCATGCTGTGACTGTGCCCCATCACTCTGTGAGTGTGCCCCATCACGCTGTAACTGTGCCCCATCAGATTGTGACTGTGCCCCATCACGCTGTGAGTGTGCCCCATCACGCTGTGAGTGTGCCCCATCACGCTGTGAGTGTGCCCCATCACGCTGTAACTGTGCCCCATCAGATTGTGACTGTGCCCCATCACGCTGTGAGTGTGCCCCATCACGCTGTGAGTGTGCCCCATCACACTGTGAGTGTGCCCCATCACGCTGTGAGTGTGCCCCATCACACTGTGAATGTGACCCATCACGCTGTGAGTGTGCCCCATCATGCTGTGACTGTGCCCCATCACGCTGTGACTGTGCCCCATCACGCTGTGAGTGTTCCCCATCACGCTGTGACTGTGCCCCATCACGCTGTGAGTGTGCCCCATCACGCTGTGAGTGTGCCCCGTCACGCTGTGAGTGTGCCCCATCACGCTGTGAGTGTGCCCCATCACGCTGTGAGTGTGCCCCATCACGCTGTGACTGTGCCCCATCACGCTGTGACTGTGCCCCATCACGCTGTGACTGTGCCCCATCACGCTGTGAGTGTGCCCCATCACGCTGTGACTGTGCCCCATCACGCTGTGAGTGTGCCCCATCACGCTGTGAGTGTGCCCCGTCACGCTGTGAGTGTGCCCCATCACGCTGTGAGTGTGCCCCATCATGCTGTGAGTGTGCCCCGTCACGCTGTGAGTGTGCCCCATCACACTGTGAGTGTGCCCCATCACGCTGTGAGTGTGCCCTATCACGCTGTGAGTGTGCCCCATCACGCTGTAACTGTGCCCCATCACGCTGTGAGTGTGCCTCATCACGCTGTGAGTGTGCCCCATCACGCTGTGAGTGTGCCCCATCACGCTGTGACTGTGCCCCATCACGCTGTAACTGTGCCCCATCACGCTGTGAGTGTGCCCCTTCACGCTGTGAGTGTGCCTCATCACGCTGTGAGTGTGCCCCATCACGCTGTGACTGTGCCCCATCACGCTGTAACTGTGCCCCATCACGCTGTGAGTGTGCCTCATCACGCTGTGAGTGTGCCCCATCACGCTGTGAGTGTGCCCCATCACGCTGTGAGTGTACCCCATCACGCTGTGAGTGTGCCCCATCACGCTGTAACTGTGCCCCATCACGCTGTGACTGTGCCCCATCACGCTGTTAGTGTGCCCCATCATGCTGTGACTGTGCCTCATCACGCTGTGAGTGTACCCCATCACGCTGTGAGTGTGCCCCATCACGCTGTGAGTGTGCCCCATCACACTGTGAGTGTGCCCCATCACGCTGTGACTGTGCCCCATCACGCTGTGAGTGTGCCCCATCACGCTGTGACTGTGCCCCATCACGCTGTGAGTGTGCCCCATCACGCTGTGAGTGTGCCCCATCACGCTGTGACTGTGCCCCATCACGCTGTTACTGTGCCCCATCACGTTGTGAGTGTGCCCCATCACGCTGTGAGTGTGCCCCATCACGCTGTGCGTGTGCCCCATCACGCTGTGACTGTGCCCCATCCCGCTGTGAGTGTGCCCCATCACGCTGTGTGTGTGCCCCATCACGCTGTGAGTGTGCCCCGTCACGCTGTGAGTGTGCCCCATCACGCTGTGAGTGTGCCCCATCATGCTGTGAGTGTGCCCCGTCACGCTGTGAGTGTGCCCCATCACGCTGTGACTGTGCCCCATCACGCTGTGAGTGTGCCCCATCACGCTGTTAGTGTGCCCCATCATGCTGTGAGTGTGCCCCGTCACGCTGTGAGTGTGCCCCATCACGCTGTGACTGTGCCCCATCACGCTGTGAGTGTGCCCCATCACGCTGTGAGTGTGCCCCATCATGCTGTGAGTGTGCCCCATCACGCTGTGACTGTGCCCCATCACGCTGTGAGTGTGCCCCATCACGCTGTGAGTGTGCCCCATCATGCTGTGAGTGTGCCCCATCACGCTGTAACTGTGCCCCATCACGCTGTGAGTGTGCCTCATCACGCTGTGAGTGTGCCCCATCAGATTGTGACTGTGCCCCATCACGCTGTGAGTGTGCCCCATCACGCTGTGAGTGTGCCCCATCACGCTGTGAGTGTGCCCCATCATGCTGTGAGTGTGCCCCGTCACGCTGTGAGTGTGCCCCATCACGCTGTGAGTGTGCCCCATCACACTGTGACTGTGCCCCACACGCTGTGACTGTGCCCCATCACGCTGTGAGTGTGCCCCATCACGCTGTGACTGTGCCCCATCACGCTGTGAGTGTGCCCCATCACGCTGTGAGTGTGCCCCATCATGCTGTGAGTGTGCCCCATCACGCTGTAACTGTGCCCCATCACGCTGTGAGTGTGCCTCATCACGCTGTGAGTGTGCCCCATCAGATTGTGACTGTGCCCCATCACGCTGTGAGTGTGCCCCATCACGCTGTGAGTGTGCCCCATCACGCTGTGAGTGTGCCCCATCATGCTGTGAGTGTGCCCCGTCACGCTGTGAGTGTGCCCCATCACGCTGTGAGTGTGCCCCATCACCCTGTGAGTGTGCCCCATCACGCTGTTAGTGTGCCCCATCACGCTGTTAGTGTGCCCCATCACGCTGTGAATGTGCCCCATCACGCTGTGAGTGTGCCCCATCACGCTGTGACTGTGCCCCATCACGCTGTGAGTGTGCCCCATCACGCTGTGAGTGTGTCCCATCACGCTGTGAGTGTGTCCCTTCACGCTGTGAGTGTGCCCCATCACGCTGTGAGTGTGCCTCATCACGCTGTGAGTGTGTCCCATCACGCTGAGACTGTGCCCCATCACGCTGTGAGTATGACCCATCACACTGTGAGTGTGCCCCATCACGCTGTTAGTGTGCCCCATCACGCTGTTAGTGTGCCCCATCACGCTGTGAATGTGCCCCATCACGCTGTGACTGTGCCCCATCACGCTGTGAGTGTGTCTCATCACGCTGTAACTGTGCCCCATCACGTTGTGAGTGTGTCCCATCACGCTGTGACTGTGCCCCATCACGGTGTGACTGTGTCCCATCACGCTGTGAGTGTGCCCCATCACACTGTGACTGTGCCCCACACGCTGTGACTGTGCCCCATCACGCTGTGAGTGTGCCCCATCACGCTGTGACTGTGACCCATCACGCTGTGAGTGTGTCCCATCACGCTGTGAGTGTGCCCCCTCACGCTGTGAGTGTGCCTCATCATGCTGCGACTGTGCCCCATCACGCTGTGAGTGTGCCCCATCACGCTGTGACTGTGCCCCATCACGCTGTGAGTGTGCCCCATCACGCTGTGAGTGTGTCCCATCACGCTGTGAGTGTGTCCCTTCACGCTGTGAGTGTGCCCCATCACGCTGTGAGTGTGCCCCATCACGCTGTGAGTGTGCCTCATCACGCTGTGAGTGTGTCCCATCACGCTGTGACTGTGCCCCATCATGCTGTGAGTATGACCCATCACACTGTGAGTGTGCCCCATCACGCTGTTAGTGTGCCCCATCACGCTGTTAGTGTGCCCCATCACGCTGTGAATGTGCCCCATCACGCTGTGACTGTGCCCCATCACGCTGTGAGTGTGTCTCATCACGCTGTAACTGTGCCCCATCACGTTGTGAGTGTGTCCCATCACGCTGTGACTGTGCCCCATCACGCTGTGTGTGTGCCCCATCATGCTGTGAGTGTGCCCCATCACGCTGTGAGTGTGTCTCATCACCCTGTGAGTATGACCCATCACCCTGTGAGTATGACCCATCACGCTGTGACTGTGCCCCATCACGCTGTGAGTGTGCCCCATCATGCTGTGAGTGTGCCCCATCACACTGTGAGTGTGCCCCATCACACTGTGAGTGTGCCCTCTCACGCTGTGAGCATGCCCCACCTCGCTGTGAGTGTGCCCCATCACACTGTGAGTGTGCCCCGTCACACTGTGAGTGTGCACCATCACGCTGTGAGTGTGCCCCATCACGCTGTGAGTGTGCCCCATCACGCTGTGACTGTGCCCCATCACACTGTGAGTGTGCCCATCACGCTGTGACTGTGTCCCATCACGCTGTGAGTGTGCCCCATCATGCTGTGAGTGTGCCCCATCACGCTGTGAGAGTGACCCATCACGCTGTGAGTGTGCCCCATCACGCTGTGAGTATGACCCATCACGCTGTGAGTGTGCCCCATCACGCTGTGACTGTGCCCCATCACGCTGTGAGTGTGCCCCATCACGCTGTGAGTGTGCCCCATCACGCTGTGAGTGTGCCCCATCATGCTGTGACTGTGCCCCATCACGCTGTGAGTGTGCCCCATCACGCTGTGAGTGTGCCCCATCACGCTGTGAGTGTGCCCCATCACACTGTGACTGTGCCCCATCACGCTGTGAGTGTGTCCCATCACGCTGTGAGTGTGCCCAGTTATGCTGTGAGTGTGCCAAGTTATGCTGTGACTGTGCCCCATCACGCCGTGAGTGTGCCCCATCACGCTGTGAGTGTGCCCCATCACGCTGTGAGAGTGCCCCATCACACTGTGAGTGTGCCTCATCACTCTGTGAGTGTGCCCCATCACGCTGTGACTGTGCCCCATCACGCTGTGAGTGTGCCCAATCACGCTGTGAGTGTGCCCCATCACGCTGTGACTGTGCCCCATCACGCTGTGAGTCTGCCCCATCACGCTGTGACTGTGCCCCATCACGCTGTGAGTGTGCCCCATCACGCTGTGTGTGTGCCCCATCACGATGTTAGTGTGCCCCATCACGCTGTGACTGTGCCCCATCACGCTGTGACTGTGCACCATCACGCTGTGAGTGTGCCCCATCACGCTGTGAGTGTGGCCCATCACGCTGTGAATGTGCCCTATCACTCTGTGAGTGTGCCCCATCATGCTGTGACTGTGCCCCATCACGCTGTGACTGTGCCCCATCACGCTGTTAGTATGTCCCATCACGCTGTGACTGTGCCCCATCACGTTGTGAGTGTGTCCCATCACGCTGTGACTGTGCCCCATCACGTTGTGAGTGTGCCCCATCACTCTGTTAGTGTGCCCCATCACGCTGTGTGTGTGCCCCATCACCCTGTGAGTATGACCCATCACGCTGTGAGTGTGCCTCATCACACTGTGACTGTGCCCCATCACGCTGTGAGTGTGCCCCATCACGCTGTGTGTGTGCCCCATCACGCTGTTAGTGTGCAACATCACGCTGTGACTGTGCCCCATCACGCTGTGAGTGTGCCCCATCACGCTGTGAGTGTGACTCATCACGCTGTGAGTGTGCCCCATCACGCTGTGACTGTGCCCCATCACATTGTGAGTGTGTCCCATCACGCTGTGACTGTCCCCCATCACGCTGTGTGTGTGCCCCATCACGCTGTTAGTGTGCCCCATCACGCTGTGAGTGTGCCCCTTCACACTGTGACTGTGCCCCATCACGCTGTGACTGTGCCCCATCACGCTGTTAGTGTGCCCCATCACGCTGTGAGTGTGCCCCATCACGCTGTGACTATGCCCCATCATCTGTGAGTGTGTCCCATCACGATGTGACTGTGCCCCATCACGCTGTGACTGTGCCCCATCACGCAGTGAGTGTGCGCATCACGATGTGAGTGTGCCCCATCATGCTGTGACTGTGCCCCATCACGCTGTGAGTGTGCCCCATCATGCTGTGAGTGTGCCCCATCACGCTGTGAGTGTGCCCCATCACGCTGTGACTGTGACCCATCACGCTGTGAGTGTGTCCCATCACGCTGTGAGTGTGCCTCATCACGCTGCGACTGTGCCCCATCACGCTGTGAGTGTGTCCCATCACGCTGTGAGTGTGCCCCATCACGCTGTGAGTGTGCCCCATCACGCTGTGAGTGTGCCCCATCACGCTGTGACTGTGCCCCATCACGCTGTGTGTGTGCCCCATCACGCTGTTAGTGTGCCCCATCACGCTGTGAATGTGCCCCATCACGCTGTGACTGTGCCCCATCACGCTGTGAGTGTGTCTCATCACGCTGTAACTGTGCCCCATCACGTTGTGAGTGTGTCCCATCACGCTGTGACTGTGCCCCATCACGTTGTGAGTGTGCCCCATCACGCTGTTAGTGTGCCCCATCACGCTGTGTGTGTGCCCTATCACCCTGTGAGTATGACCCATCACGCTGTGACTGTGCCCCATCACGCTGTGAGTGTGCCCCATCACGCTGTGAGTGTGCCCCATCACACTGTGAGTGTGCCCCATCACACTGTGAGTGTGCCCTCTCACGCTGTGAGCATGTCCCACCTCGCTGTGGGGCACCCTGTGAGTGTGCCCCATCACGCTGTGAGTGTGCCCCGTCACACTGTGAGTGTGCACCATCACGCTGTGAGTGTGCCCCATCACGCTGTGAGTGTGCCCCATCACGCTGTGACTGTGCCCCATCACACTGTGAGTGTGCCCATCACGCTGTGACTGTGTCCGATCACGCTGTGAGTGTGCCCCATAACGCTGTGAGAGTGACCCATCACGCTGTGAGTGTGCCCCATCACGCTGTGAGTATGACCCATCACGCTGTGAGTGTGCCCCATCACGCTGTGAGAGTGCCCCATCACGCTGTGAGTGTGCCCCATCACGCTGTGAGTATGCCCCATCACGCTGTGAGTGTGCCCCATCACGCTGTGAGTTTGACCCATCACGCTGTGAGTGTGCCCCATCACGCTGTGAGAGTGCCCCATCACGATGTTAGTGTGCCCCATCACGCTGTGACTGTGCCCCATCACGCTGTGACTGTGCCCCATCACGCTGTGACTGTGCCCCATCACGCTGTGAGTGTGCCCCATCACGCTGTGAATGTGCCCTATCACTCTGTGAGTGTGCCCCATCATGCTGTGACTGTGCCCCATCACGCTGTTAGTGTGTCCCATCACGCTGTGACTGTGCCCCATCACGTTGTGAGTGTGTCCCCTCACGCTGTGACTGTGCCCCATCACGTTGTGAGTGTGCCCCATCAATCTGTTAGTGTGCCCGATCACGCTGTGTGTGTGCCCCATCACCCTGTGAGTATGACCCATCACGCTGTGAGTGTGCCCCATCACGCTGTGAGTGTGCCCCATCACGCTGTGACTGTGCCCCATCACGCTGTGACTGTGCCCCATCACATTGTGAGTGTGTCCCATCACGCTGTGACTGTGCCCCATCACGCTGTGTGTGTGCCCCATCACGCTGTTAGTGTGCCCCATCACGCTGTGAGTATGCCCCATCACGCTGTGAGTGTGCCCCATCACGCTGTGAGTGTGCCCCATCACGCTGTGACTGTGCCCCATCACGCTGTGACTGTGCCCCATCACATTGTGAGTGTGTCCCATCACGCTGTGACTGTGCCCCATCACGCTGTGTGTGTGCCCCATCACGCTGTTAGTGTGCCCCATCACGCTGTGAATGTGCCCCATCACGCTGTGACTGTGCCCCATCACGCTGTGAGTGTGTCTCATCACGCTGTGAGTGTGTCTCATCACGCTGTAACTGTGCCCCATCACGTTGTGAGTGTGTCCCATCACGCTGTGACTGTGCCCCATCACGTTGTGAGTGTGCCCAATCACGCTGTTAGTGTGCCCCATCACGCTGTGTGTGTGCCCCATCACCCTGTGAGTATGACCCATCACGCTGTGACTGTGCCCCATCACGCTGTGAGTGTGCCCCATCACACTGTGAGTGTGCCCCATCACACTGTGAGTGTGCCCTCTCACGCTGTGAGCATGTCCCACCTCGCTGTGAGTGTGCCCCATCACGCTGTGAGTATGCCCCGTCACACTGTGAGTGTGCACCATCACGCTGTGAGTGTGCCCCATCACGCTGTGAGTGTGCCCCATCACGCTGTGACTGTGCCCCATCACACTGTGAGTGTGCCCATCACGCTGTGACTGTGTCCCATCACGCTGTGAGTGTGCCCCATCATGCTGTGAGAGTGACCCATCACGCTGTGAGTGTGCCCCATCACGCTGTGAGTATGACCCATCACGCTGTGAGTGTGCCCCATCACGCTGTGAGAGTGCCCCATCACGCTGTGAGTGTGCCCCATCACGCTGTGAGTATGCCCCATCACGCTGTGAGTGTGCCCCATCACGCTGTGAGAGTGCCCCATCACGCTGTGAGTGTGCCCCATCACGCTGTGACTGTACCCCATCACTCTGTGATTATGACCCACCACGCTGTGAGTGTGCCCCATCACGCTGTGAGTGTGCCCCATCACGCTGTGACTGTACCCCATCACTCTGTGATTATGACCCACCACGCTGTGAGTGTGCCCCATCACGCTGTGAGTGTGCCCCATCACGCTGTGAGTGTGCCCCATCACGCTGTGACTGTGCCCCATCACGTTGTGAGCGTGCCCCATCACGCTGTGAGTGTGCCCCATCACTCTGTGACTGTGCCCCATCACTCTGTGACTGTGCCCCATCACTCTGTGACTGTGCCCCATCACGCTGTGAGTGTGCCCCATCACGCTGTGACTGTGCCCCATCACCCTGTGACTGTGCTCCATCACGCTGTGACTGTGCCCCATCACGCTGTGAGTGTGCCCCATCACGCTGTGAGTGTGCCCCATCACGCTGTTAGTTTGCCCCATCACGCTGTGAGTGTGCCCCATCACGCAGTGAGTGTGCCCCATCATGCTGTGACTGTGCCCCTTCACGCTGTGAGTGTGCCCCTTTAGCTGTGACTGTGCCCCATCATGATGTGACTGTGCCCCATCACGCTGTGACTGTGCCCCATCACGCTGTCAGTGTGCCTCATCAAGCTGTGAGTGTCCCATCACGCTGTGACTGTGCCCCATCACGCTGTGAGTATGACCCATCACGCTGTGACTGTGCCCCATCACGCTGTGAGTGTGCCCCATCACGCTGTGAGTGTGCCCCATCCCGCTGTGAGTGAGCACCATCACGCTGTGACTGTGCCCCATCACGCTGTGTCTGTGCCCCATCACGCTGTGATTGAGCCCCATCACGCTGTGACTGTGCCCCATCATGCTGTGAGTGTGCCCCATCACGCTGTGAGAGTGCCCCATCACGCTGTGAGTGTGCCCCATCACGCTGTGAGTGTGCCCCTTCACGCTGTGAGTGTGCCCCATCACGCTGTGAGTGTGCCCCTTCACGCTGTGAGTGTGCCCCTTCACGCTGTGAGTGTGCCCCATCACGCTGTGAGTGTGCCCCTTCACGCTGTGAGTGTGCCCCATCACGCTGTGACTGTGCCCCATCACTCTGAGTGTGCCCCATCACCCTGTGACTGTGCCCCATCACGCTGTGAGTGTGCCCAATCACGCTGTGAGTATTACCCATCACGCTGTGACTGTGCCCCATCACGCTGTGAGTGTGCCCCATCACGCTGTGAGTGTGCCCCATCACGCTGTGACTGTGCCCCATCACGCTGTGAGTGTGCCCCATCACGCTGTGAGTGTGCCCCATCACGCTGTGACTGTGCCCCATCACGCTGTGAGTGTGCCCCATCACGCTGTGAGTGTGCCCCATCACGCTGTGACTGTGCCCCATCACGCTGTGAGTGTGCCCAATCACGCTGTGACTGTGCCTCATCACGCTGTGACTGTGCCCCATCACGCTGTGAGTGTGTCCCATCATGCTGTGAGTGTGCCCCATCACGCTGTGACTGTGCCCCATCACGCTGTGAGTGTGCCCCATCACGCTGCGACTGTGCCCCATCACGCTGTGAGTGTGCCCCATCACGCTGTGAGTGAGCCCCATCATGCTGTGAGTGAGCCCCATCACGCTGTGAGTGAGCCCCATCATGCTGTGAGTGTGCCCCATCACGCTGTGAGTGTGCCCCATCACGCTGTGACTGTGACCCATCACGCTGTGACTGTGCCCCATCACGCTGTGTCTGTGCCCCATCACGCTGTGAGTGAGCCCCATCACGCTGTGAGTGTGCCCCATCTGGCTGGGACTGTGCCCCATCACGCTGTGAGTGTGCCCCATCACGCTGTGAGTGTGCCCCATCACGCTGTGACTGTGCCCCATCATGCTGTGAGTGTGCCCCATCAAGCTGTGAGAGTGCCCCATCACTCTGAGTGTGCCCCATCACCCTGTGACTGTGCCCAATCACGCTGTGAGTATTACCCATCACGCTGTGAGTGTGCCCAATCACGCTGTGAGTATTTCCCATCACGCTGTGACTGTGCCGCATCACGCTGTGACTGTGCCCCATCTAGCTGTGTGTGTGCCCCCTCACGCTGTGAGTGTGCCCAATCACGCTGTGAGTATTTCCCATCACGCTGTGACTGTGCCCCATCACGCTGTGACTGTGCCCCATCTAGCTGTGTGTGTGCCCCCTCACGCTGTGAGTGTGCCCATTCACGCTGTGAGTATTTCCCATCACGCTGTGACTGTGCCCCATCACGCTGTGACTGTGCCCCATCTAGCTGTGTGTGTGCCCTCTCACGCTGTGAGTATGACCCATCACGCTGTGAGTGTGTCCCATCACGCTGTGACTGTGTCCCATCACGCTGCGACTGTGCCCCATCACGCTGTTAGTGTGCCCCATCACGCTGTGACTGTGACCCATCACGCTGTGACTGTGCCCCATCACGCTGTGAATGTGCCCCATCACGATGTCAGTGTGCCTCATCAAGCTGTGAGTGTCCCATCACGCTGTGACTGTGCCCCATCACGCTGTGAGTATGACCCATCACGCTGTGACTGTGCCCCATCACGCTGTGAGTGTGCCCCATCACGCTGTGAGTGTGCCCCATCACGCTGTGAGTGAGCACCATCACGCTGTGACTGTGCCCCATCACGCTGTGTCTGTGCCCCATCACGCTGTGATTGAGCCCCATCACGCTGTGACTGTGCCCCATCATGCTGTGAGTGTGCCCCATCACGCTGTGAGAGTGCCCCATCACGCTGTGAGTGTGCCCCATCACGCTGTGAGTGTGCCCCTTCACGCTGTGAGTGTGCCCCATCACGCTGTGAGTGTGCCCCTTCACGCTGTGAGTGTGCCCCTTCACGCTGTGAGTGTGCCCCATCACGCTGTGAGTGTGCCCCTTCACGCTGTGAGTGTGCCCCATCACGCTGTGACTGTGCCCCATCACTCTGAGTGTGCCCCATCACCCTGTGACTGTGCCCCATCACGCTGTGAGTGTGCCCAATCACGCTGTGAGTATTACCCATCACGCTGTGACTGTGCCCCATCACGCTGTGAGTGTGCCCCATCACGCTGTGAGTGTGCCCCATCACGCTGTGACTGTGCCCCATCACGCTGTGAGTGTGCCCCATCACGCTGTGAGTGTGCCCCATCACGCTGTGACTGTGACCCATCACGCTGTGAGTGTGCCCCATCACGCTGTGAGTGTGCCCCATCACGCTGTGAATGTGCCCCATCACGCTGTGAGTGTGCCCAATCACGCTGTGACTGTGCCTCATCACGCTGTGACTGTGCCCCATCACGCTGTGAGTGTGTCCCATCACGCTGTGAGTGTGCCCCATCACGCTGTGACTGTGCCCCATCACGCTGTGAGTGTGCCCCATCACGCTGCGACTGTGCCCCATCACGCTGTGAGTGTGCCCCATCACGCTGTGAGTGAGCCCCATCATGCTGTGAGTGAGCCCCATCACGCTGTGAGTGAGCCCCATCACGCTGTGAGTGTGCCCCATCACGCTGTGAGTGTGCCCCATCACGCTGTGACTGTGACCCATCACGCTGTGACTGTGCCCCATCACGCTGTGTCTGTGCCCCATCACGCTGTGAGTGAGCCCCATCACGCTGTGAGTGTGCCCCATCTCGCTGGGACTGTGCCCCATCACGCTGTGAGTGTGCCCCATCACGCTGTGAGTGTGCCCCATCACGCTGTGACTGTGCCCCATCATGCTGTGAGTGTGCCCCATCAAGCTGTGAGAGTGCCCCATCACTCTGAGTGTGCCCCATCACCCTGTGACTGTGCCCAATCACGCTGTGAGTATTACCCATCACGCTGTGAGTGTGCCCAATCACGCTGTGAGTATTTCCCATCACGCTGTGACTGTGCCGCATCACGCTGTGACTGTGCCCCATCTAGCTGTGTGTGTGCCCCATCACGCTGTGAGTGTGCCCAATCACGCTGTGAGTATTTCCCATCACGCTGTGACTGTGCCCCATCACGCTGTGACTGTGCCCCATCTAGCTGTGTGTGTGCCCCCTCACGCTGTGAGTGTGCCCATTCACGCTGTGAGTATTTCCCATCACGCTGTGACTGTGCCCCATCACGCTGTGACTGTGCCCCATCTAGCTGTGTGTGTGCCCCCTCACGCTGTGAGTATGACCCATCACGCTGTGAGTGTGTCCCATCACGCTGTGACTGTGTCCCATCACGCTGCGACTGTGCCCCATCACGCTGTTAGTGTGCCCCATCACGCTGTGACTGTGCCCCATCACGCTGTGAATGTGCCCCATCACGATGTGAGTGTGAAACATCACGCTGTGAGTGTGCCCCATCACGCTGTGCCTGTGCCCCATCATGCTGTGAGTGTGCCCCATCACGCTGTGAGAGTGCCCCATCACTCTGAGTGTGCCACATCACCCTGTGACTGTGCCCAATCACGCTGTGAGTATTACCCATCACGCTGTGAGTGTGCCCAATCACGCTGTGAGTATTTCCCATCACGCTGTGACTGTGCCCCATCACGCTGTGACTGTGCCCCATCTAGCTGTGTGTGTGCCCCCTCACGCTGTGAGTATGACCCATCACGCAGTGAGTGTGTCCCATCACGCTGCGACTGTGCCCCATCACGCTGTTAGTGTGCCCCATCACGCTGTGACTGTGCCCCATCACGCTGTGACTGTGCCCCATCACGCTGTTAGTGTGACCCATCACGCTGTGACTGTGCCCCATCACGCTGTGAATGTGCCCCATCACGCTGTGAGTGTGACCCATCACGCTGTGACTGTGCCCCATCACGCTGTGACTGTGCCCCATCACACTGTGAGTGTGCCACATCACGCTGTGACTGTGCCCCATCACGCTGTTAGGGTGCCCCATCACGCTGTGAGTGTGCCCCATCACGCTGTGAATGTGCACCATCACGCTGTGAGTGTGCCCCATCACGCTGTGAGTGTGCCCCATCACGCTGTGACTGTGCCCCATCACGCTGTGACTGTGCCCCATCACGCTGTGAGTGTGCCTCATCACGCTGTCTGTGTGCCTCATCACGCTGTGAGTGTGCCTCATCACGCTGTGTGTGTGCCCCATCACGTTGTGACTGTGCCCCATCACATTGTGAGTGTGTCCCATCACGCTGTGACTGTGCCCCATCACGCTGTGTGTGTGTCCTATCACGCTGTGAGTGTGCCCCAGCAAGCTGTGACTGTGCCCCATCACGCAGTGAGTGTGTCCCATCACGCTGTGACTGTGCCCCATCACGCTGTGTCTGTGCCCCATCACGCTGTGAGTGAGCCCCATCACACTGTTAGTGTACCCCATCACGCTGTGAGTGAGCCCCATCACGCTGTGACTGTGCCCCATCACGCTGTGAGAGTGCCCCATCACTCTGAGTGTGCCCCATCACCCTGTGACTGTGCCCCATCACGCTGTGAGTGTGCCCAATCACGCTGTGAGTATTACCCATCACCCTGTGACTGTGCCCCATCACGCTGTGACTGTGCCCCATCACGCTGTGAGTGTGCCCAATCACGCTGTGAGTATTACCCATCACGCTGTGACTGTGCCCCATCACGCTGTGACTGTGCCCCATCTAGCTGTGTGTGTGCCCCCTCACGCTGTGAGTGTGTCCCATCACGCTGTGACTGTGTCCCATCACGCTGCGACTGTGCCCCATCACGCTGTTAGTGTTCCCCATCCCGCTGTGACTGTGCCCCATCACGCTGTGACTGTGCCCCATCACGCTGTTAGTGTGACCCATCACGCTGTGACTGTGCCCCATCACGCTGTGAATGTGCCCCATCACGCTGTGAGTGTGACCCATCACGCTGTGACTGTGCCCCATCACGCTGTGACTGTGCCCCATCACACTGTGAGTGTGCCACATCACGCTGTGACTGTGCCCCATCACGCTGTTAGGGTGCCCCATCACGCTGTGAGTGTGCCCCATCACGCTGTGAATGTGCACCATCACGCTGTGAGTGTGCCGCATCACGCTGTGACTGTGCCCCATCACGCTGTGAGTGTGCCCCATCACGCTGTGACTGTGCCCCATCACGCTGTGACTGTGCCCCATCACGCTGTGAGTGTGCCTCATCACGCTTTGAGTGTGCCTCATCACGCTGTGAGTGTGCCTCATCACGCTGTGAGTGTGCCCCATCACGCTGTGACTGTGCCCCATCACATTGTGAGTGTGTCCCATCACGCTGTGACTGTGTCCCATCACGCTGTGTGTGTGTCCCATCACGCTGTGACTGTGCCCCATCACGTTGTGAGTGTGTCCCATCACGCTGTGACTGTGCCCTTCACGTTGTGAGTGTGCCCCATCACGCTGTTAGTGTGCCCCATCACGCTGTGAGTGTGCCCCATCAAGCTGTGACTGTGCCCCATCACGCAGTGAGTGTGTCCCATCACGCTGTGACTGTGCCCCATCACGTTGTGAGTGTGTCCCATCACGCTGTGACTGTGCCCCATCACGTTGTGAGTGTGCCCCATCACGCTGTTAGTGTGCCCCATCACGCTGTGTGTGTGCCCCCTCACGCTGTGAGTATGACCCATCATGCTGTGAGTGTGTCCCATCACGCTGTGACTGTGTCCCATCACGCTGCGACTGTGCCCCATCACGCTGTTAGTGTGCCCCATCATGCTGTGAGTATGACCCATCACGCTGTGAGTATGACCCATCACGCTGTGACTGTGCCCCATCACGCTGTGAGTGTGCCTCATCACGCTGTGAGTGTGCTCCATCACTCTGTGACTGTGCCCCATCACGCTGTGACTGTGCCCCATCACACTGTGTGTGTGCCCCATCACGCTGTGAGTGTGCCTCATCACGCTGTGAGTGTGCTCCATCACTCTGTGACTGTGCCCCATCACGCTGTGACTGTGCCCCATCACGCTGTGACTGTGCCCCATCACGCTGTGACTGTGCCCCATCACGCTGTTAGTGTGCCCCATCACGCAGTGAGTGTGCCCCATCACGCAGTGAGTGTGCCCCATCATGCTGTGACTGTGCCCCATCACGCTGTGAGTGTGCCGCATCACGCTGTGACTGTGCCCTTTCAAGCTGTAACTGTGCCCCATCATGATGTGACTGTGCCCCATCACGCTGTGACTGTGCCTCATCACGCTGTGAGTGTCCCATCACGCTGTGACTGTGCCCCATCACGCTGTGAGTATGACCCATCACGCTGTGACTGTGCCCCATCACGCTGTGAGTGTGCCCCATCACGCTGTGAATGTGTCCCATCACGCTGTAAGTGTGCCCCATCACGCTGTGAATGTGTCCCATCACGCTGTAAGTTTGCCCCATCACGCTGTTAGTGTGCCCCATCACGCTGTGAGTGTGCCCCATCACGCTGTGAGTGAGCCCCATCACGCTGTGACTTTGCCCCATCACACTGTGAGTGTGCCACATCACGCTGTGACTGTGCCCCATCACGCTGTTCGGGTGCCCCATCACGCTGTGAGTGTGCCCCATCACGCTGTGAATGTGCACCATCACGCTGTGAGTGTGCCCCATCACGCTGTGACTGTGCCCCATCACGCTGTGAGTGTGCCCCATCACGCTGTGACTGTGCCCCATCACGCTGTGACTGTGCCCCATAATGCTATGACTGTGCCCCATCACGCTGTGAGTGTGCCTCATCACGCTGTCTGTGTGCCTCATCACGCTGTGAGTGTGCCCCATCACGCTGTGAGTGTGCCCCATCACGCTGTGACTGTGCCCCATCACATTGTGAGTGTGTCCCATCACGCTGTGACTGTGCCCCATCACGCTGTGTGTGTGCCCCATCACGCTGTGAGTGTGCCCCATCAAGCTGTGACTGTGCCCCATCACGCAGTGAGTGTGTCCCATCACGCTGTGACTGTACCCCATCACGTTGTGAGTGTGTCCCATCACGCTGTGACTGTGCCCCATCACGCTGTGAGTGTGTCCCATCACGCTGTGAGTGTGCCCCATCACGCTGTGACTGTGCCCCATCACGCTGTGAGTGTGCCCCATCACGCTGTGAGTGTGCCCCATCACACTGTGACTGTGCCCCATCACGCTGTGAGTGTGCCCCATCACGCTGTGACTGTGCCCCATCACATTGTGAGTGTGTCCCATCACGCTGTGACTGTGCCCCATCACGCTGTGTGTGTGTCCTATCACGCTGTGAGTGTGCCCCATCAAGCTGTGACTGTGCCCCATCACGCAGTGAGTGTGTCCCATCACGCTGTGACTGTGCCCCATCACGCTGTGTCTGTGCCCCATCACGCTGTGAGTGAGCCCCATCACACTGTTAGTGTACCCCATCACGCTGTGAGTGAGCCCCATCACGCTGTGACTGTGCCGCATCACGCTGTGAGAGTGCCCCATCACTCTGAGTGTGCCCCATCACCCTGTGACTGTGCCCCATCACGCTGTGAGTGTGCCCAATCACGCTGTGAGTATTACCCATCACCCTGTGACTGTGCCCCATCACGCTGTGACTGTGCCCCATCACGCTGTGAGTGTGCCCAATCACGCTGTGAGTATTACCCATCACGCTGTGACTGTGCCCCATCACGCTGTGACTGTGCCCCATCTAGCTGTGTGTGTGCCCCCTCACGCTGTGAGTGTGTCCCATCACGCTGTGACTGTGTCCCATCACGCTGCGACTGTGCCCCATCACGCTGTTAGTGTTCCCCATCCCGCTGTGACTGTGCCCCATCACGCTGTGACTGTGCCCCATCACGCTGTTAGTGTGACCCATCACGCTGTGACTGTGCCCCATCACGCTGTGAATGTGCCCCATCACGCTGTGAGTGTGACCCATCACGCTGTGACTGGGCCCCATCACGCTGTGACTGTGCTCCATCACACTGTGAGTGTGCCACATCACGCTGTGACTGTGCCCCATCACGCTGTTAGGGTGCCCCATCACGCTGTGAGTGTGCCCCATCACGCTGTGAATGTGCACCATCACGCTGTGAGTGTGCCGCATCACGCTGTGACTGTGCCCCATCACGCTGTGAGTGTGCCCCATCACGCTGTGACTGTGCCCCATCACGCTGTGACTGTGCCCCATCACGCTGTGACTGTGCCCCATCACGCTGTGAGTGTGCCTCATCACGCTGTGAGTGTGCCTCATCACGCTGTGAGTGTGCCTCATCACGCTGTGAGTGTGCCCCATCACGCTGTGACTGTGCCCCATCACATTGTGAGTGTGTCCCATCACGCTGTGACTGTGTCCCATCACGCTGTGTGTGTGTCCCATCACGCTGTGACTGTGCCCCATCACGTTGTGAGTGTGTCCCATCACGCTGTGACTGTGCCCTTCACGTTGTGAGTGTGCCCCATCACGCTGTTAGTGTGCCCCATCACGCTGTGAGTGTGCCCCATCAAGCTGTGACTGTGCCCCATCACGCAGTGAGTGTGTCCCATCACGCTGTGACTGTGCCCCATCACGTTGTGAGTGTGTCCCATCACGCTGTGACTGTGCCCCATCACGTTGTGAGTGTGCCCCATCACGCTGTTAGTGTGCCCCATCACGCTGTGTGTGTGCCCCCTCACGCTGTGAGTATGACCCATCATGCTGTGAGTGTGTCCCATCACGCTGTGACTGTGTCCCATCACACTGTGAGTGTGCCCCATCACGCTGTGAGTGTGCCTCATCACGCTGTGAGTGTGCTCCATCACTCTGTGACTGTGCCCCATCACGCTGTGACTGTGCCCCATCACGCTGTGACTGTGCCCCATCACGCTGTGACTGTGCCCCATCACGCTGTTAGTGTGCCCCATCACGCAGTGAGTGTGCCCCATCACGCAGTGAGTGTGCCCCATCATGCTGTGACTGTGCCCCATCACGCTGTGAGTGTGCCCCATCACGCTGTGACTGTGCCCTTTCAAGCTGTAACTGTGCCCCATCATGATGTGACTGTGCCCCATCACGCTGTGACTGTGCCTCATCACGCTGTGAGTGTCCCATCACGCTGTGACTGTGCCCCATCACGCTGTGAGTATGACCCATCACGCTGTGACTGTGCCCCATCACGCTGTGAGTGTGCCCCATCACGCTGTGAGTGTGTCCCATCACGCTGTAAGTGTGCCCCATCACGCTGTGAGTGTGCCCAATCACGCTGTGAGTATTTCCCATCACGCTGTGACTGTGCCCCATCACGCTGTGACTGTGCCCCATCTAGCTGTGTGTGTGCCCCCTCACGCTGTGAGTATGACCCATCACGCAGTGAGTGTGTCCCATCACGCTGCGACTGTGCCCCATCACGCTGTTAGTGTGCCCCATCACGCTGTGACTGTGCCCCATCACGCTGTGACTGTGCCCCATCACGCTGTTAGTGTGACCCATCACGCTGTGACTGTGCCCCATCACGCTGTGAATGTGCCCCATCACGCTGTGAGTGTGACCCATCACGCTGTGACTGTGCCCCATCACGCTGTGACTGTGCCCCATCACACTGTGAGTGTGCCACATCACGCTGTGACTGTGCCCCATCACGCTGTTAGGGTGCCCCATCACGCTGTGAGTGTGCCCCATCACGCTGTGAATGTGCACCATCACGCTGTGAGTGTGCCCCATCACGCTGTGACTGTGCCCCATCACGCTGTGAGTGTGCCCCATCACGCTGTGACTGTGCCCCATCACGCTGTGACTGTGCCCCATCACGCTGTGAGTGTGCCTCATCACGCTGTCTGTGTGCCTCATCACGCTGTGAGTGTGCCTCATCACGCTGTGTGTGTGCCCCATCACGCTGTGACTGTGCCCCATCACATTGTGAGTGTGTCCCATCACGCTGTGACTGTGCCCCATCACGCTGTGTGTGTGTCCTATCACGCTGTGAGTGTGCCCCAGCAAGCTGTGACTGTGCCCCATCACGCAGTGAGTGTGTCCCATCACGCTGTGACTGTGCCCCATCACGCTGTGTCTGTGCCCCATCACGCTGTGAGTGAGCCCCATCACACTGTTAGTGTACCCCATCACGCTGTGAGTGAGCCCCATCACGCTGTGACTGTGCCCCATCACGCTGTGAGAGTGCCCCATCACTCTGAGTGTGCCCCATCACCCTGTGACTGTGCCCCATCACGCTGTGAGTGTGCCCAATCACACCTGTGAGTATTACCCATCACCCTGTGACTGTGCCCCATCACGCTGTGACTGTGCCCCATCACGCTGTGAGTGTGCCCAATCACGCTGTGAGTATTACCCATCACGCTGTGACTGTGCCCCATCACGCTGTGACTGTGCCCCATCTAGCTGTGTGTGTGCCCCCTCACGCTGTGAGTGTGTCCCATCACGCTGTGACTGTGTCCCATCACGCTGCGACTGTGCCCCATCACGCTGTTAGTGTTCCCCATCCCGCTGTGACTGTGCCCCATCACGCTGTGACTGTGCCCCATCACGCTGTTAGTGTGACCCATCACGCTGTGACTGTGCCCCATCACGCTGTGAATGTGCCCCATCACGCTGTGAGTGTGACCCATCACGCTGTGACTGTGCCCCATCACGCTGTGACTGTGCCCCATCACACTGTGAGTGTGCCACATCACGCTGTGACTGTGCCCCATCACGCTGTTAGGGTGCCCCATCACGCTGTGAGTGTGCCCCATCACGCTGTGAATGTGCACCATCACGCTGTGAGTGTGCCGCATCACGCTGTGACTGTGCCCCATCACGCTGTGAGTGTGCCCCATCACGCTGTGACTGTGCCCCATCACGCTGTGACTGTGCCCCATCACGCTGTGACTGTGCCCCATCACGCTGTGAGTGTGCCTCATCACGCTGTGAGTGTGCCTCATCACGCTGTGAGTGTGCCTCATCACGCTGTGAGTGTGCCCCATCACGCTGTGACTGTGCCCCATCACATTGTGAGTGTGTCCCATCACGCTGTGATGTGTCCCATCACGCTGTGTGTGTGTCCCATCACGCTGTGACTGTGCCCCATCACGTTGTGAGTGTGTCCCATCACGCTGTGACTGTGCCCTTCACGTTGTGAGTGTGCCCCATCACGCAGTTAGTGTGCCCCATCACGCTGTGAGTGTGCCCCATCAAGCTGTGACTGTGCCCCATCACGCAGTGAGTGTGTCCCATCACGCTGTGACTGTGCCCCATCACGTTGTGAGTGTGTCCCATCACGCTGTGACTGTGCCCCATCACGTTGTGAGTGTGCCCCATCACGCTGTTAGTGTGCCCCATCACGCTGTGTGTGTGCCCCCTCACGCTGTGAGTATGACCCATCATGCTGTGAGTGTGTCCCATCACGCTGTGACTGTGTCCCATCACGCTGCGACTGTGCCCCATCACGCTGTTAGTGTGCCCCATCATGCTGTGAGTATGACCCATCACGCTGAGAGTATGACCCATCACGCTGTGACTGTGCCCCATCACGCTGTGAGTGTGCCTCATCACGCTGTGAGTGTGCTCCATCACTCTGTGACTGTGCCCCATCACGCTGTGACTGTGCCCCATCACGCTGTGAGTGTGCCCCATCACGCTGTTAGTGTGCCCCATCACGCTGTGTGTGTGCCCCCTCACGCTGTGAGTATGACCCATCATGCTGTGAGTGTGTCCCATCACGCTGTGACTGTGTCCCATCACGCTGTGACTGTGCCCCATCATGCTGTGAGTATGACCCATCACGCTGCGAGTATGACCCATCACGCTGTGACTGTGCCCCATCACGCTGTGAGTGTGCCTCATCACGCTGTGTGTGTGCTCCATCACTCTGTGACTGTGCCCCATCACGCTGTGACTGTGCCCCATCACACAGTGAGTGTGCCCCATCACGCTGTGAGTGTGCCTCATCACGCTGTGAGTGTGCTCCATCACTCTGTGACTGTGCCCCATCACGCTGTGACTGTGCCCCATCACGCTGTGACTGTGCCCCATCACGCTGTGACTGTGCCCCATCACGCTGTTAGTGTGCCCCATCACGCAGTGAGTGTGCCCCATCACGCAGTGAGTGTGCCCCATCATGCTGTGACTGTGCCCCATCACGCTGTGAGTGTGCCCCATCACGCTGTGACTGTGCCCTTTCAAGCTGTAACTGTGCCCCATCATGATGTGACTGTGCCCCATCACGCTGTGACTGTGCCTCATCACGCTGTGAGTGTCCCATCACGCTGTGACTGTGCCCCATCACGCTGTGAGTATGACCCATCACGCTGTGACTGTGCCCCATCACGCTGTGAGTGTGCCCCATCACGCTGTGAGTGTGTCCCATCACGCTGTAAGTGTGCCCCATCACGCTGTTAGTGTGCCCCATCACGCTGTGAGTATGCCCCATCACGCTGTGAGTGAGCCCCATCACGCTGTGACTTTGCCCCATCACACTGTGAGTGTGCCACATCACGCTGTGACTGTGCCCCATCACGCTGTTCGGGTGCCCCATCACGCTGTGAGTGTGCCCCATCACGCTGTGAATGTGCACCATCACGCTGTGAGTGTGCCCCATCACGCTGTGACTGTGCCCCATCACGCTGTGAGTGTGCCCCATCATGCTGTGACTGCGCCCATCACGCTGTGACTGTGCCCCATCACGCTGTGACTGTGCCCCATCACGCTGTGAGTGTGCCTCATCACGCTGTCTGTGTGCCTCATCACGCTGTGAGTGTGCCCCATCACGCTGTGAGTGTGCCCCATCACGCTGTGACTGTGCCCCATCACATTGTGAGTGTGTCCCATCACGCTGTGACTGTGCCCCATCACGCTGTGTGTGTGCCCCATCACGCTGTGACTGTGCCCCATCATGCTGTGAGTGTGCCCCATCACGCTGTGAGTGTGCCCCATCACACTGTGACTGTGCCCCATCACGCTGTGAGTGTGTCCCATCACGCTGTGACTGTGCCCCATCACGCTGTGACTGTCCCCCATCACGCTGTGAGTGTGTCCCATCACGCTGTGAGTGTGCCCCATCACGCTGTGACTGTGCCCCATCACGCTGTGAGTGTGTCCCATCACGCTGTGACTGTGCCCCATCACGCTGTGACTGTGCCCCATCACGCTGTGAGTGTGCCCCATCATGCTGTGAGTATGACCCATCACGCTGTGAGTGTGCCCCATCACGCTGTGACTGTGCCCCATCACGCTGTGACTGTGCCCCATCACGCTGTGAGTGTGTCCCATCACGCTGTGAGTGTGCCCCATCACGCTGTGACTGTGCCCCATCACGCTGTGAGTGTGTCCCATCACGCTGTGACTGTGCCCCATCACGCTGTGAGTGTGCCCCATCATGCAGTGAGTGTGCCCCATCATGCTGTGAGTGTGCCCCATCACGCTGTGAGTGTGCCCCATCACGCTGTGAGTGTGCCCCATCACGCTGTGAGTGTGCCCCATCACGCAGTGAGTGTGCCCCATCACGCAGTGAGTGTGCCCCATCATGCTGTGAGTGTGCCCCATCACGCTGTGACTGTGCCCCATCACGCTGTGACTGTGCCCCATCACGCTGTGACTGTTCCCCATCACGCTGTGAGTGTGCCCCATCACGCTGTCAGTGTGCCCCATCACGCTGTGAGTGTGCCCCATCATGCTGTGACTGTGCCTCATCACGCTGTGACTGTGCCCCATCACGCTGTGAGTATGACCCATCACGCTATGACTGTGCCCCATCACGCTGTGAGTGTGTCCCATCACCTTGTGACTGTGCCCCATCACGCTGTGAGTGTGTCCCATCACGCTGTGAGTGTGCCCCATCACGCTGTGACTGTGCCCCATCACGCTGTGATTGTGCCCCATCACGCTGTGACTGTGCCCCATCACGCTGTGAGTGTGCCCCATCACGCAGTGAGTGTGCCCCATCACACTGTGACTGTGCACCATCACGCTGTGAGTGTGCTCCATCACGCTGTGACTGTGCCCCATCACGCTGTGACTGTGCCCCATCACGCTGTGAGTGTGCTCCATCACGCTGTGACTGTGCCCCATCACGCTGTGACTGTGCCCCATCACGCTGTGAGTGTGCCCCATCACGCTGTGAGTGTGCCCCATCACGCTGTGTCTGTGCCCCATCACGCTGTGAGTGAGCCCCATCACGCTGTGAGTGTGCCCCATCATGATGTGAGTATGACCCATCACGCTGTGAGTGTGCCCCATCACGCTGTGAGTGTGCCCCATCACGATGTGACTGTGCCCCATCACGCTGTGACTGTGCCCCATCACACTGTGACTGTGCCCCATCACGCTGTGAGTGTGCTCCATCACGCTGTGACTGTGCCCCATCACGCTGTGACTGTGCCCCATCGCGCTGTGAGTGTGCCCCATCACGCTGTGAGTGTGCCCCATCACGATGTGACTGTGCCCCATCACGCTGTGAGTGTGTCCCATCACGCTGTGACTGTGCCCCATCACGCTGTGAGTATGACCCATCACGCTGTGACTGTGCCCCATCACGCTGTGAGTGTGCCCCATCTCGCTGTGAGTGTGTCCCATCACGCTGTGAGTGTGCCCCATCACGCAGTGAGTATGCCCCATCACGCTGTGAGTGTGCCCCATCACGCTGTGACTGTGCCCCATCACATTGTGAGTGTGCCCCATCACGCTGTGACTGTGCCCCATCACGCTGTGACTGTGCCCCATCACGCTGTGACTGTGCCCCATCACGCTGTGAGTATGACCCATCACGCTGTGAGTATGACCCATCACGCTGTGACTGTGCCCCATCGCGCTGTGACTGTGCCCCATCATGATGTGACTGTGTCCCATCACGCTGTGACTGTGCCCCATCACGCTGTAAGTATGACCCATCACGCTGTGAGTGTGCCCCATCACGCTGTGAGTGTGCCCCATCACGCTGTGACTGTGCCCCATCACGCTGTGAGTGTGCCCCATCACGCTGTGACTGTGTCCCATCACGCTGTGACTGTGCCCCATCACGCTGTAAGTATGACCCATCATGCTGTGAGTGTGCCCCATCACGCTGTGAGTGTGCCCCATCACGCTGTGACTGTGCCCCATCACGCTGTGAGTGTGCCCCATCTCGCTGTGAGTGTGTCCCATCACGCTGTGAGTGAGCCCCATCACGCTGTGAGTGTGCCCCATCACGCTGTGACTGTGCCCCATCACATTGTGAGTGTGCCCCATCACGCTGTGTGTGTGCCCCATCACGCTGTGAGTGTGCCCCATCACGCTGTGACTGTGCCCCATCACGCTGTGTGTGTGCCCCATCACGCTGTTAGTGTGCCCCATCACGCTGTGAGTGTGCCCCATCAAGCTGTGACTGTGCCCCATCACGCTGTGACTGTGCCCCATCATGCTGTTAGTGTGCCCCATCATGCTGTGAGTGTGCCCCATCACGCTGTGAGTGTGCCCCATCACGCTGTGAGTGTGCCCAATCACGCTGTGAGTATTACCCATCACCCTGTGACTGTGCCCCATCACACTGTGAGTGTGCCCCATCACGCTGTGAGAGTGCACCATCACGCTGTGACTGTGCCCCATCACGCTGTGACTGTGCCCAATCACGCTGTGAGTGTGCCCAATCACGCTGTGAGAGTGCAACATCACGCTGTGACTGTGCCCCATCACGCTGTGAGTGTGCCCCATCACGCTGTGAGTGTGCCCAATCACGCTGTGAGTATTACCCATCACCCTGTGACTGTGCCCCATCACGCTGTGAGTGTGCCCAATCACGCTGTGAGTATTACCCATCACGCTGTGACTGTGCCCCATCACGCTGTGACTGTGCCCCATCACGCTGTGAGTGTGCCCCATCACACTGTGAGTGTGCCCGATCACGCTGTGACTGTGCCCCATCACGCTGTGAGTGTGCCCCATCACGCTGTGAGTGTGCCCCATCACGCTGTGACTGTGCCCCATCACGTTGTGAGTGTGTCCCATCACGCTGTTAGTGTGCCCGATCACGTTGTGTGTGTGCCCCATCACGCTGTGACTGTGCCCCATCACGCTGTGACTGTGCCCCACCACGCTGTGAGTGTGTCCCATCACGCTGTGAGTGTGCCCCATCATGCTGTGAGTGTGCCCCACAACGCTGTGTGTGTGACCCATCACGCTGTTAGTGTGCCCCATCACGCTGTGACTGTGCCCCATCACGCTGTGACTGTGCCCCATCATGCTGTGACTGTGCCCCATCACGCTGTTAGTGTGACCCATCACGCTGTGACTGTGCCCCATCACGCTGTGACTGTGCCCCATCACGCTGTGAGTGTGCCCCATCATGCTGTGAGTGTGCCCCATCACGCTGTGACTGTGCCCCATCACGCTGTGACTGTGCCCCATCACGCTGTGAGTGTGACCCATCACGCTGTGACCGTGCCCCATCACGCTGTGACTGTGCCCCATCACGCTGTTAGTGTGCCCCATCACGCTGTGAGTGTGCCCCATCACGCTGTTAGTGTGCCCCATCACGCTGTGAGTGTGCCCCATCAAGCTGTGACTGTGCCCCATCACGCTGTGAGTGTGCCCCATCACGCTGTGAGTGTGCCCCATCACGCTGTGAGTGTGCCCCATCACTCTGTGAGTGTGCCCCATCACGCTGTGAGTGTGCCCCATCACGCTGTGACTGTGCCCCATCACGCTGTGACTGTGCCCCATCACGCTGTGACTGTGCCCCATCACGCTGTGAGTGTGCCCCATCACGCTGTGACTGTGCCCCATCATGCTGTGAGTGTGCCCCATCACGCTGTGACTGTGCCCCATCACGCTGTGAGTGTGCCCCATCACACTGTGAGTGTGCCCCATCACGCTGTGACTGTGCCCCATCACGCTGTGAGTATGACCCATCACGCTGTGAGTGTGCCCCATCACGCTGTGAGTGTGCCCCATCATGCTGTGAGTGTGCCCCATCACGCTGTGAGTGTGCCCCATCACGCTGTGAGTGTGCCCCATCATGCTGTGACTGTGCCCCCATCACGCTGTGACTGTGTCCCAACATGCTGTGAGTGTGCCCCCATCACGCTGTGACTGTGTCCCATCACGCTGTGAGTGTGCCCCATCACGCTGTGAGTGTGCCCCATCACGCTGTGACTGTGCCCCATCACGCTGTGACTGTGCCCCATCACTCTGTGACTGTGACCCATCACGCTGTGACTGTGCCCCATCACACTGTGAGTGTGCCACATCACGCTGTGACTGTGCCCCATCACGCTGTTAGGGTGCCCCATCACGCTGTGAGTGTGCCCCATCACGCTGTGACTGTGCCCCATCACGCTGTGACTGTGCCCCATCACGCTGTGACTGTGACCCATCACGCTGTGACTGTGCCCCATCACACTGTGAGTGTGCCACATCACGCTGTGACTGTGCCCCATCACGCTGTTAGGGTGCCCCATCACGCTGTGAGTGTGCCCCATCACGCTGTGAATGTGCACCATCACGCTGTTAGTGTGACCCATCACGCTGTGACTGTGCCCCATCACGCTGTGACTGTGCCCCATCACGCTGTGACTGTGCCCCATCACGCTGTGACTGTGCCCCATCACGCTGTGACTGTGCCCCATCACGCTGTGAGTGTGCCTCATCACGCTGTGTGTGTGCCTCATCACGCTGTGACTGTGCCCAATCACGCTGTGAGTGTGCCTCATCACACTGTGAGTGTGCCCCCTCACGCTGTGAGTGTGCCCCATCACGCTGTGTGTGTGCCCCACCACGCTGTGAGTGTGCCCCATCACGCTGTGAGTGTGACCCATCACGCTGTGACTGTGCCCCATCATGCTGTGAGTGTGCCCCGTCACACTGTGAGTGTGCACCATCACGCTGTGAGTGTGCCCCATCACGCTGTGAGTGTGCCCCATCACGCTGTGACTGTGCCCCATCACGCTGTGAGTGTGCTCATCACGCTGTGACTGTGTCCCATCACGCTGTGAGTGTGCCCCATCATGCTGTGAGAGTGCCCCATCACGCTGTGAGTGTGCCCCATCACGCTGTGAGTATGCCCCATCACGCTGTGAATGTGCCCCATCACGCTGTGAGTATGACCCATCACGCTGTGAGTGTGCCCCATCACGGTTTGACAGTGCCCCATCACTCTGTGACTGTGCCCCATCACGCTGTGACTGTGCCCCATCACGCTGTTAGTGTGCCCCATCACGCTGTGACTGTGCCCCATCACGCTGTGACTGTGCCCCATCACGCTGTGAGTGTGACCCATCACGCTGTGACTGTGCCCCATCACGCTGTGACTGTGCCCCATCACACTGTGAATGTGCCACATCACGCTGTGACTGTGCCCCATCACGCTGTGAGTGTGCCCCATCACGCTGTGAGTGTGCCCCATCACGCTGTGAGTGTGCCCCATCACGCTGTGAGTGTGCCCCATCACGCTGTTAGTGTGCCCCATCACGCTGTGAGTGTGCCCCATCACGCTGTTAGTGTGCCCCATCACGCTGTGAGTGTGTCCCATCACGCTGTGACTGTGCCCCATCACGCTGTGACTGTGCCCCATCACGCTGTGAGTGTCTCCCATCACGCTGTGACTGTGCCCCATCACGCTGTGAGTGTGCTCCATCACGCTGTGACTGTGCCCCATCACGCTGTGAGTGTGCCCCATCACGCTGTGAGTGTGCCCCATCACGCTGTGAGTGTGCCCCATCACGCTGTGACTGTGCCCCATCACGCTGTGAGTGTGCCCCATCACGCTGTGAGTGTGCCCCATCACGCTGTGAGTGTGCCCCATCACTCTGTGAGTGTGCCCCATCACGCTGTGAGTGTGCCCCATCACGCTGTGACTGTGCCCCATCACGCTGTGACTGTGCCCCATCACGCTGTGACTGTGCCCCATCACGCTGTGATTGTGCCCCATCACGCTGTGACTGTGCCCCATCACGCTGTGAGTGTGCCCCATCACGCTGTGACTGTGCCCCATCACGCTGTGAGTGTGCCCCATCACACTGTGAGTGTGCCCCATCACGCTGTGACTGTGCCCCATCACGCTGTGAGTATGACCCATCACGCTGTGAGTGTGCCCCATCACGCTGTGAGTGTGCCCCATCATGCTGTGAGTGTGCCCCATCACGCTGTGAGTGTGCCCCATCACGCTGTGAGTGTGCCCCATCATGCTGTGACTGTGCCCCCATCACGCTGTGACTGTGTCCCAACATGCTGTGAGTGTGCCCCCATCACGCTGTGACTGTGTCCCACAACGCTGTGAGTGTGCCCCATCACGCTGTGAGTGTGCCCCATCACGCTGTGACTGTGCCCCATCACGCTGTGACTGTGCCCCATCACTCTGTGACTGTGACCCATCACGCTGTGACTGTGCCCCATCACACTGTGAGTGTGCCACATCACGCTGTGACTGTGCCCCATCACGCTGTTAGGGTGCCCCATCACGCTGTGAGTGTGCCCCATCACGCTGTGACTGTGCCCCATCACGCTGTGAATGTGCCCCATCACGCTGTGACTGTGACCCATCACGCTGTGACTGTGCCCCATCACACTGTGAGTGTGCCACATCACGCTGTGACTGTGCCCCATCACGCTGTTAGGGTGCCCCATCACGCTGTGAGTGTGCCCCATCACGCTGTGAATGTGCACCATCACGCTGTTAGTGTGACCCATCACGCTGTGACTGTGCCCCATCACGCTGTGACTGTGCCCCATCACGCTGTGACTGTGCCCCATCACGCTGTGACTGTGCCCCATCACGCTGTGACTGTGCCCCATCACGCTGTGAGTGTGCCTCATCACGCTGTGTGTGTGCCTCATCACGCTGTGACTGTGCCCAATCACGCTGTGAGTGTGCCTCATCACACTGTGAGTGTGCCCCCTCACGCTGTGAGTGTGCCCCATCACGCTGTGTGTGTGCCCCACCACGCTGTGAGTGTGCCCCATCACGCTGTGAGTGTGACCCGTCACGCTGTGACTGTGCCCCATCATGCTGTGAGTGTGCCCCGTCACACTGTGAGTGTGCACCATCACGCTGTGAGTGTGCCCCATCACGCTGTGAGTGTGCCCCATCACGCTGTGACTGTGCCCCATCACACTGTGAGTGTGCCCATCACGCTGTGACTGTGTCCCATCACGCTGTGAGTGTGCCCCATCATGCTGTGAGAGTGCCCCATCACGCTGTGAGTGTGCCCCATCACGCTGTGAGTATACCCCATCACGCTGTGAATGTGCCCCATCACGCTGTGAGTATGACCCATCAAGCTGTGAGTGTGCCCCATCACTCTGTGACTGTACCCCATCACGCTGTGACTGTGCCCCATCACGCTGTTAGTGTGCCCCATCACGCTGAGTGTGCCCCATCATGCAGTGAGTGTGCCCCATCACGCTGTGAGTGTGCCCCATCACGCTGTGACTGTGCCCTTTCAAGCTGTAACTGTGCCCCATCATGATGTGACTGTGCCCCATCACGCAGTGACTGTGCCCCATCACGCTGACAGTGTGCCTCATCACGCTGTGAGTTTCCCATCACGCTGTGACTGTGCCCCATCACGCTGTGAGTATGACCCATCACGCTGTGACTGTGCCCCATCACGCTGTGAGTGTGCCCCATCACGCTGTGAGTGTGTCCCATCATGCTGTGAGTGTGCCCCATCACGCTGTGAGTGTGCCCCATCACGCTGTGAGTGAGCCCCATCACGCTGTGACTGTGCCCCATCACACTGTGAGTGTGCCACATCACGCTGTGACTGTGCCCCATCACGATGTTAGGGTGCCCCATCACGCTGTGAGTGTGCCCCATCACGCTGTGAATGTGCACCATCACGCTGTGAGTGTGCCCCATCATGCTGTGAGTGTGCCCCATCAAGCTGTGACTGTGCCCCATCACGCTGTGACTGTGCCCCATCACGCTGTGAGTGTGACCCATCACGCTGTGACTGTGCCCCATCACGCTGTGACTGTGCCCCATCACACTGTGAATGTGCCACATCACGCTGTGACTGTGCCCCATCACGCTGTGAGTGTGCCCCATCACGCTGTGAGTGTGCCCCATCACGCTGTGAGTGTGCCCCATCACGCTGTGAGTGTGCCCCATCACGCTGTTAGTGTGCCCCATCACGCTGTGAGTGTGCCCCATCACGCTGTTAGTGTGCCCCATCACGCTGTGAGTGTGCCCCATCAAGCTGTGACTGTGCCCCATCACGCTGTGAGTGTGCCCCATCACGCTGTGAGTGTGCCCCATCACGCTGTGAGTGTGCCCCATCACTCTGTGAGTGTGCCCCATCACGCTGTGAGTGTGCCCCATCACGCTGTGAGTGTGCCCCATCATGCTGTGAGTGTGCCCCATCATGCTGTGAGTGTGCCCCATCACGCTGTGAGTGAGCCCCATCACGCTGTGACTGTGCCCCATCACGCTGTGACTGTGCCCCATCACGCTGTGACTGTGCCCCATCACGCTGTGAGTGTGCCCCATCACGCTGTGACTGTGCCCCATCACGCTGTGAGTGTGCCCCATCACGCTGTGACTGTGCCCCATCACGCTGTGAGTGTGCCCCATCACACTGTGAGTGTGCCCCATCATGCTGTGACTGTGCCCCATCACGCTGTGAGTATGACCCATCACGCTGTGAGTGTGCCCCATCACGCTGTGAGTGTGCCCCATCATGCTGTGAGTGTGCCCCATCACGCTGTGAGTGTGCCCCATCACGCTGTGAGTGTGCCCCATCATGCTGTGACTGTGCCCCCATCACGCTGTGACTGTGTCCCAACATGCTGTGAGTGTGCCCCCATCACGCTGTGACTGTGTCCCATCACGCTGTGAGTGTGCCCCATCACGCTGTGAGTGTGCCCCATCACGCTGTGACTGTGCCCCATCACGCTGTGACTGTGCCCCATCACTCTGTGACTGTGACCCATCACGCTGTGACTGTGCCCCATCACACTGTGAGTGTGCCACATCACGCTGTGACTGTGCCCCATCACGCTGTTAGGGTGCCCCATCACGCTGTGAGTGTGCCCCATCACGCTGTGACTGTGCCCCATCACGCTGTGAAAGTGCCCCATTACGCTGTGACTGTGACCCATCACGCTGTGACTGTGCCCCATCACACTGTGAGTGTGCCACATCACGCTGTGACTGTGCCCCATCACGCTGTTAGGGTGCCCCATCACGCTGTGAGTGTGCCCCATCACGCTGTGAATGTGCACCATCACGCTGTTAGTGTGACCCATCACGCTGTGACTGTGCCCCATCACGCTGTGACTGTGCCCCATCACGCTGTGACTGTGCCCCATCACGCTGTGACTGTGCCCCATCACGCTGTGACTGTGCCCCATCACGCTGTGACTGTGCCCCATCACGCTGTGAGTGTGCCCCATCACGCTGTGAGTGTGCCCCATCACGCTGTGAGTGTGCCCCATCACTCTGTGAGTGTGCCCCATCACGCTGTGAGTGTGCCCCATCACGCTGTGACTGTGCCCCATCACGCTGTGACTGTGCCCCATCACGCTGTGACTGTGCCCCATCACGCTGTGACTGTGCCCCATCACGCTGTGAGTGTGCCCCATCACGCTGTGACTGTGCCCCATCACGCTGTGAGTGTGCCCCATCACACTGTGAGTGTGCACCATCACGCTGTGACTGTGCCCCATCACGCTGTGAGTATGACCCATCACGCTGTGAGTGTGCCCCATCACGCTGTGAGTGTGACCCATCATGCTGTGAGTGTGCCCCATCACGCTGTGAGTGTGCCCCATCACGCTGTGAGTGTGCCCCATCATGCTGTGACTGTGCCCCCATCACGCTGTGACTGTGTCCCAACATGCTGTGAGTGTGCCCCCATCACGCTGTGACTGTGTCCCATCACGCTGTGAGTGTGCCCCATCACGCTGTGAGTGTGCCCCATCACGCTGTGACTGTGCCCCATCACGCTGTGACTGTGCCCCATCACTCTGTGACTGTGACCCATCACGCTGTGACTGTGCCCCATCACACTGTGAGTGTGCCACATCACGCTGTGACTGTGCCCCATCACGCTGTTAGGGTGCCCCATCACGCTGTGAGTGTGCCCCATCACGCTGTGACTGTGCCCCATCACGCTGTGAATGTGCCCCATCACGCTGTGACTGTGACCCATCACGCTGTGACTGTGCCCCATCACACTGTGAGTGTGCCACATCACGCTGTGACTGTGCCCCATCACGCTGTTAGGGTGCCCCATCACGCTGTGAGTGTGCCCCATCACGCTGTGAATGTGCACCATCACGCTGTTAGTGTGACCCATCACGCTGTGACTGTGCCCCATCACGCTGTGACTGTGCCCCATCACGCTGTGACTGTGCCCCATCACGCTGTGACTGTGCCCCATCACGCTGTGACTGTGCCCCATCACGCTGTGAGTGTGCCTCATCACGCTGTGTGTGTGCCTCATCACGCTGTGACTGTGCCCAATCACGCTGTGAGTGTGCCTCATCACACTGTGAGTGTGCCCCCTCACGCTGTGAGTGTGCCCCATCACGCTGTGTGTGTGCCCCACCACGCTGTGAGTGTGCCCCATCACGCTGTGAGTGTGACCCATCACGCTGTGACTGTGCCCCATCATGCTGTGAGTGTGCCCCGTCACACTGTGAGTGTGCACCATCACGCTGTGAGTGTGCCCCATCACGCTGTGAGTGTGCCCCATCACGCTGTGACTGTGCCCCATCACACTGTGAGTGTGCCCATCACGCTGTGACTGTGTCCCATCACGCTGTGAGTGTGCCCCATCATGCTGTGAGAGTGCCCCATCACGCTGTGAGTGTGCCCCATCACGCTGTGAGTATGCCCCATCACGCTGTGAATGTGCCCCATCACGCTGTGAGTATGACCCATCACGCTGTGAGTGTGCCCCATCACGGTTTGACAGTGCCCCATCACTCTGTGACTGTGGCCCATCACGCTGTGACTGTGCCCCATCACGCTGTTAGTGTGCCCCATCACGCTGTGAGTGTGCCCCATCATGCAGTGAGTGTGCCCCATCACGCTGTGAGTGTGCCCCATCACGCTGTGACTGTGCCCTTTCAAGCTGTAACTGTGCCCCATCATGATGTGACTGTGCCCCATCACGCAGTGACTGTGCCCCATCACGCTGACAGTGTGCCTCATCACGCTGTGAGTTTCCCATCACGCTGTGACTGTGCCCCATCACGCTGTGAGTATGACCCATCACGCTGTGACTGTGCCCCATCACGCTGTGAGTGTGCCCCATCACGCTGTGAGTGTGTCCCATCATGCTGTGAGTGTGCCCCATCACGCTGTGAGTGTGCCCCATCACGCTGTGAGTGAGCCCCATCACGCTGTGACTGTGCCCCATCACACTGTGAGTGTGCCACATCACGCTGTGACTGTGCCCCATCACGATGTTAGGGTGCCCCATCACGCTGTGAGTGTGCCCCATCACGCTGTGAATGTGCACCATCACGCTGTGAGTGTGCCCCATCACGCTGTGAGTGTGCCCCATCACGCTGTGACTGTGCCCCATCACGCTGTGACTGTGCCCCATCACGCTGTGAGTGTGCCTCATCACGCTGTCTGTGTGACTCATCACGCTGTGAGTGTGCCTCATCACGCTGTGACTGTGCCCCATCACGCTGTGACTGTGCCCCATCACATTGTGAGTGTGTCCCATCACGCTGTGTGTGTGCCCCATCACGCTGTTAGTGTGCCCCATCACGCTGTGAGTGTGCCCCATAACGCTGTGAGTGTGCCCATCACGCTGTGTGTGTGCCCCATCACGCTGTGAGTGTGCCCCATCAAGCTGTGACTGTGCCCCATCACGCAGTGAGTGTGTCCCATCACGCTGTGAGTGTGCCCCATCACGCTGTGAGTGTGCCCCATCACGCTGTGTGTGTGCCCCATCACGCAGTGAGTGTGTCCCATCACGCTGTGAGTGTGCCCCATCACGCTGTGAGTGTGCCCCATCACGCTGTGTGTGTGCCCCATCACGCTGTGAGTGTGCCCCATCACGCTGTGAGTGTGCCCCATCACGCTGTGAGTGTGCTCCATCACGCTGTGACTGTGCCCCATCACGCTGTGAGTGTGCCCCATCACGCTGTGTGTGTGCCCCATCACGCTGTGAGTGTGCCCCATCACGCTGTGTGTGTGCCCCATCACGCAGTGAGTGTGTCCCATCACGCTGTGAGAGTGCCCCATCACGCTGTGAGTGTGCCCCATCACGCTGTGTGTGTGCCCCATCACGCTGTGAGTGTGCCCCATCACGCTGTGTGTGTGCCCCATCAAGCTGTGACTGTGCCCCATCACGCTGTGACTGTGCCCCATCACTCTGTGACTGTGACCCATCACGCTGTGACTGTGCCCCATCACACTGTGAGTGTGCCACATCACGCTGTGACTGTGCCCCATCACGCTGTTAGGGTGCCCCATCACGCTGTGAGTGTGCCCCATCACGCTGTGACTGTGCCCCATCACGCTGTGAATGTGCCCCATCACGCTGTGACTGTGACCCATCACGCTGTGACTGTGCCCCATCACACTGTGAGTGTGCCACATCACGCTGTGACTGTGCCCCATCACGCTGTTAGGGTGCCCCATCACGCTGTGAGTGTGCCCCATCACGCTGTGAATGTGCACCATCACGCTGTTAGTGTGACCCATCACGCTGTGACTGTGCCCCATCACGCTGTGACTGTGCCCCATCACGCTGTGACTGTGCCCCATCACGCTGTGACTGTGCCCCATCATGCTGTGACTGTGCCCCATCACGCTGTGAGTGTGCCTCATCACGCTGTGTGTGTGCCTCATCACGCTGTGACTGTGCCCAATCACGCTGTGAGTGTGCCTCATCACACTGTGAGTGTGCCCCCTCACGCTGTGAGTGTGCCCCATCACGCTGTGTGTGTGCCCCACCACGCTGTGAGTGTGCCCCATCACGCTGTGAGTGTGACCCATCACGCTGTGACTGTGCCCCATCATGCTGTGAGTGTGCCCCGTCACACTGTGAGTGTGCACCATCACGCTGTGAGTGTGCCCCATCACGCTGTGAGTGTGCCCCATCACGCTGTGACTGTGCCCCATCACACTGTGAGTGTGCCCATCACGCTGTGACTGTGTCCCATCACGCTGTGAGTGTGCCCCATCATGCTGTGAGAGTGCCCCATCACGCTGTGAGTGTGCCCCATCACGCTGTGAGTATGCCCCATCACGCTGTGAATGTGCCCCATCACGCTGTGAGTATGACCCATCACGCTGTGAGTGTGCCCCATCACGGTTTGACAGTGCCCCATCACTCTGTGACTGTGGCCCATCACGCTGTGACTGTGCCCCATCACGCTGTTAGTGTGCCCCATCACGCTGTGAGTGTGCCCCATCATGCAGTGAGTGTGCCCCATCACGCTGTGAGTGTGCCCCATTACGCTGTGACTGTGCCCTTTCAAGCTGTAACTGTGCCCCATCATGATGTGACTGTGCCCCATCACGCAGTGACTGTGCCCCATCACGCTGACAGTGTGCCTCATCACGCTGTGAGTTTCCCATCACGCTGTGACTGTGCCCCATCACGCTGTGAGTATGACCCATCACGCTGTGACTGTGCCCCATCACGCTGTGAGTGTGCCCCATCACGCTGTGAGTGTGTCCCATCATGCTGTGAGTGTGCCCCATCACGCTGTGAGTGTGCCCCATCACGCTGTGAGTGAGCCCCATCACGCTGTGACTGTGCCCCATCACACTGTGAGTGTGCCACATCACGCTGTGACTGTGCCCCATCACGATGTTAGGGTGCCCCATCACGCTGTGAGTGTGCCCCATCACGCTGTGAATGTGCACCATCACGCTGTGAGTGTGCCCCATCACGCTGTGAGTGTGCCCCATCACGCTGTGACTGTGCCCCATCACGCTGTGACTGTGCCCCATCACGCTGTGAGTGTGCCTCATCACGCTGTCTGTGTGCCTCATCACGCTGTGAGTGTGCCTCATCACGCTGTGACTGTGCCCCATCACGCTGTGACTGTGCCCCATCACATTGTGAGTGTGTCCCATCACGCTGTGTGTGTGCCCCATCACGCTGTTAGTGTGCCCCATCACGCTGTGAGTGTGCCCCATCACGCTGTGAGTGTGCCCATCACGCTGTGAGTGTGCCCCATCACGCTGTGAGTGTGCCCCATCAAGCTGTGACTGTGCCCCATCACGCAGTGAGTGTGTCCCATCACGCTGTGAGTGTGCCCCATCACGCTGTGAGTGTGCCCCATCACGCTGTGTGTGTGCCCCATCACGCAGTGAGTGTGTCCCATCACGCTGTGAGTGTGCCCCATCACGCTGTGAGTGTGCCCCATCACGCTGTGTGTGTGCCCCATCACGCTGTGAGTGTGCCCCATCACGCTGTGAGTGTGCCCCATCACGCTGTGAGTGTGCTCCATCACGCTGTGACTGTGCCCCATCACGCTGTGAGTGTGCCCCATCACGCTGTGTGTGTGCCCCATCACGCTGTGAGTGTGCCCCATCACGCTGTGTGTGTGCCCCATCACGCAGTGAGTGTGTCCCATCACGCTGTGAGAGTGCCCCATCACGCTGTGAGTGTGCCCCATCACGCTGTGTGTGTGCCCCATCACGCTGTGAGTGTGCCCCATCACGCTGTGTGTGTGCCCCATCAAGCTGTGACTGTGCCTCATCACGCTGTGACTGTGCCCCATCACGCTGTGAGTGTGCCCCATCACGCTGTGTGTGTGCCCCATCACGCAGTGAGTGTGTCCCATCACGCTGTGAGAGTGCCCCATCACGCTGTGAGTGTGCCCCATCACGCTGTGTGTGTGCCCCATCACGCAGTGAGTGTGTCCCATCACGCTGTGAGAGTGCCCCATCACGCTGTGAGTGTGCCCCATCACGCTGTGTGTGTGCCCCATCACGCTGTGAGTGTGCCCCATCACGCTGTGTGTGTGCCCCATCACGCTGTGAGTGTGCCCCATCAAGCTGTGACTGTGCCCCATCACGCAGTGAGTGTGTCCCATCACGCTGTGACTGTGCCCCATCACGTTGTGAGTGTGCCCCATCACGCTGTTAGTGTGCCCCATCACGCTGTGAGTGTGCCCCATCACGCTGTGAGTGTGTCCCATCACGCTGTGACTGTGCCCCATCGTGCTGTGAGTGTGCCCCATCACGCCGTGACTGTGCCCCATCACGCTGTGACTGTGCCCCATCACGCTGTGACTGTGACCCATCACGCTGTGAGTGTGCCCCATCACGCTGTGACTGTGCCCCATCATGCTGTGACTGTGCCCCATCACGCTGTGACTGTGACCCATCACGCTGTGAGTGTGCCCCATCACGCTGTGACTGTGCCCCATCACGCTGTAATTGTGCCCCATCACGCTGTGACTGTGACCCATCATGCTGTGAGTATGACCCATCACGCTGTGACTGTGCCCCATCACGCTGTGAGTGTGTCCCATCACACTGTGACTGTGACCCATCACGCTGTGAGTATGACCCATCACGCTGTGACTGTGCCCCATCACGCTTTGACTGTGCCCCATCACGCTGTGAGTGTGCCCCATCATGCTGTGACTGTGCCCCATCACGCTGTGAGTGTGCCCCATCATGCTGTGACTGTGCCCCATCACGCTGTGAGTGTGCCCCATCACGCTGTGTGTGTGCCCCATCACGCTGTGAGTGTGCCCCATCACGCTGTGAGTGTGCCCCATCACGCTGTGAGTGTGCCCCATCACTCTGTGACTGTGCCCCATCACGCTGTGAGTGTGCCCCATCACGCTGTGAGTGTGCCCCATCACGCTGTGAGTGTGTCCCAACATGCTGTGAGTGTGCTCCTTTACGCTGTGACTGTGCCCCACCACGCTGTGAGTGTGCCCCACTACGCTGTGACTGTGCCCCATCACACTGTGACTGTGCCCCATCACGCTGTGACTGTGCCCCATCACGCTGTGAGTGTGCCCCATCACGCTGTGAGTGTGCCCCATCACACTGTGAGTGTGCTCCATTACGCTGTGAGTGTGCCCCATCACGCTGTGAGTGTGCCCCATCACACTGTGAGTGTGCTCCATTACGCTGTGACAGTGCCCCATCACGCTGTGAGTGTGCCCCATCACGCTGTGAGTGTGCCCCATCACACTGTGAGTGTGCCCCATCACGCTGTGAGTGTGCCCCATCACGCTGTGAGTGTGCCCATCACGCTGTGAGATTGCCCCATCACGCTGTGACTGTAGCCCATCACGCTGTGAGTGTGCCCCATCACGCTGTGAGTGTGCTCCATCACCCTGTGTGTGTGCCCCATCACGCTGTGAGTGTGCCCCATCACGCTGTGAGTGTGCTCCTTTACGCTGTGAGTGTGTCCCATCACGCTGTGAGTGTGCCCCATCACACTGTGAGTGTGCCCCATCACGCTGTGAGTGTGCCCCATCACGCTGTGAGTGTGCTCCTTTACGCTGTGAGTGTGTCCCATCACGCTGTGAGTGTGTCCCATCACGCTGTGAGTGTGCCCCATCACACTGTGAGTGTGTCCCATCACGCTGTGAGTCTGCCCCATTACGCTGTGACTGTGCCCCATCACGCTGTGAGTGTGCCCCATCACGCTGTGAGTGTGCCCCATCACGCTGTGAGTGTGCCCCATCACGCTGTGAGTGTGCCCCATCACGCTGTGACTGTGCCCCATCACGCTGTGAGTGTGCCCCATCACGCTGTGAGTGTGCCCCATCACGCTGTGAGTGTGCCCCATCACGCTGTGAGTGAGCCCCATTACTCTGTGACTGTGCCCCATCACTCTGTGACTGTGCCCCATCACGCTGTGAGTGTGCCCCATCACGCTGTGACTGTGCCCCATCACGCTGTGACTGTGCCCCATCACGCTGTGACTGTGCCCCATCACGCTGTGAGTATGACCCAACACGCTGTGACTGTGCCCCATCACGCTGTGAGTGTGCCCCATCTCGCTGTGAGTGTGTCCCATCACGCTGTGAGTGTGCCCCATCACGCTGTTAGTGTGCCCCATCATGCTGTGAGTGTGCCCCATCACGCTGTGAGTGTGCGCCATCACGCTGTGAGTGTGCCCAATCACGCTGTGTGTATTACCCATCACCCTGTGACTGTGCCCCATCACGCTGTGAGAGTGCACCATCACGCTGTGAGTGTGCCCCATCACGCTGTGAGTGTGCCCCATCACGCTGTGAGTGTGCCCCATCACGCTGTGAGTGTGCCCCATCACGCTGTGAGTATTACCCATCACCCTGTGACTGTGCCCCATCACGCTGTGGGTGTGCCCAATCACGCTGTGAGTATTACCCATCACGCTGTGACTGTGCCCCATCACGCTGTGACTGTGCCCCATCACGCTGTGAGTGTGCCCCATCACGCTGTGAGTGTGCCCCATCACGCTGTGAGTGTGCCCCATCACACTGTGAGTGTGCCCCATCACGCTGTGACTGTGCCCCATCATGCTGTGAGTGTGCCCCATCACGCTGTGAGTGTGCCCCATCACGCTGTGAGTGTGCCCCATCACGCTGTGACTGTGCCCCATCATGTTGTGAGTGTGTCCCATCACGCTGTTAGTGTGCCCGATCACGTTGTGTGTGTGCCCCATCACGCTGTGACTGTGCCCCATCACGCTGTGACTGTGCCCCACCACGCTGTGAGTGTGTCCGATCACGCTGTGAGTGTGCCCCATCATGCTGTGTGTGTGCCCCACAACGCTGTGTGTGTGACCCATCACGCTGTTAGTGTGCCCCATCACGCTGTGACTGTGCCCCATCACGCTGTGACTGTGCCCCATCACGCTGTTAGTGTGACCCATCACGCTGTGACTGTGCCCCATCACGCTGTGACTGTGCCCCATCACGCTGTGAGTGTGACCAATCACGCTGTGACTGTGCCCCATCACGCTGTGACTGTGCCCCATCACGCTGTGAATGTGCCACATCACGCTGTGAGTGTGCCCCATCACGCTGTGAGTGTGCCCCATCACGCTGTGAGTGTGCCCCATTACGCTGTGAGTGTGCCCCATCACGCTGTTAGTGTGCCCCATCACGCTGTGAGTGTGCCCCATCACGCTGTTAGTGTGCCCCATCACGCTGTAAGTGTGCCCCATCACGCTGTGAGTGTGCCCCATCACGCTGTGAGTGTGCCCCATCACGCTGTGAGTGTGCCCCATCACGCTGTGAGTGTGCCCCATCACGCTGTGAGTGTGCCCCATCACGCTGTGAGTGTGCCCCATCACGCTGTGAGTGTGCCCCATCACGCTGTGACTGTGCCCCATCACGCTGTGACTGTGCCCCATCACGCTGTGACTGTGCCCCATCACGCTGTGACTGTGCCCCATCACGCTGTGAGTGTGCCCCATCACGCTGTGAGTGTGCCCCATCACGCTGTGACTGTGCCCCATCACGCTGTGAGTGTGCCCCATCACGCTGTGACTGTGCCCCATCACGCTGTGACTGTGCCCCATCACGCTGTGAGTATGACCCATCACGCTGTGAGTGTGCCCCATCACGCTGTGAGTGTGCCCCATCACGCTGTGAGTGTGCCCCATCACGCTGTGACTGTGCATCCATCACGCTGTGACTGTGTCCCAACATGCTGTGAGTGTGCCCCCATCACGCTGTGACTGTGTCCCATCACGCTGTGAGTGTGCCCCTTCACGCTGTGAGTGTGCCCCATCATGCTGTGACTGTGCCCCATCACGCTGTGACTGTGCCCCATCACGCTGTGACTGTGCCCCATCACGCTGTGACTGTGCCCCATCACGCTGTGACTGTGCCCCATCACGCTGTTAGTGTGCCCCATCACGCTGTGACTGTGCCCCATCACGCTGTTAGTGTGTCCCATCACGCTGCGACTGTGCCCCATCACGCTGTTAGTGTGCCCCATCACGCTGTGACTGTGCCCCATCACGCTGTGACTGTGCCCCATCACGCTGTTAGTGTGACCTATCACGCTGTGACTGTGCCCCATCACGCTGTGAATGTGCCCCATCACGCTGTGACTGTGACCCATCACGCTGTGACTGTGCCCCATCATGCTGTGACTGTGCCCCATCACACTGTGAGTGTGCCACATCACGCTGTGACTGTGCCCCATCACGCTGTTAGGGTGCCCCATCACGCTGTTAGTGTGCCCCATCACGCTGTGAATGTGCACCATCACGCTGTGACTGTGCCCCATCACGCTGTGGCTGTGCCCCATCACGCTGTGAGTGTGCCCCATCACGCTGTGACTGTGCCCCATCACGCTGTGACTGTGCCCCATCACGCTGTGAGTGTGCCCCATCACGCTGTGACTGTGCCCCATCACGCTGTGAGTGTGCCTCATCACGCTGTGTGTGTGCCTCATCACGCTGTGACTGTGCCCAATCACGCTGTGAGTGTGCCTCATCACACTGTGAGTGTGCCCCCTCACGCTGTGAGTGTGCCCCATCACGCTGTGTGTGTGCCCCACCACGCTGTGAGTGTGCCCCATCACGCTGTGAGTGTGCCCCATCACGCTGTGACTGTGCCCCATCACGCTGTGACTGTGCCCCATCACGCTGTGAGTATGACCCATCACGCTGTGAGTGTGCCCCATCACGCTGTGAGTGTGCCCCATCACGCTGTGAGTGTGCCCCATCATGCTGTGACTGTGCCCCCATCACGCTGTGACTGTGTCCCAACATGCTGTGAGTGTGCCCCCATCACGCTGTGACTGTGTCCCATCACGCTGTGAGTGTGCCCCATCACGCTGTGAGTGTGCCCCATCACGCTGTGAGTGTGCCCCATCACGCTGTGACTGTGCCCCATCACGCTGTGAGTGTGCCTCATCACGTTGTGTGTGTGCCTCATCACGCTGTGACTGTGCCCAATCACGCTGTGAGTGTGCCTCATCACACTGTGAGTGTGCCCCATCACGCTGTGAGTGTGCCCCATCACGCTGTGACTGTGCCCCATCACGCTGTGAGTGTGCCCCATCACGCTGTGACTGTGCCCCATCACGCTGTGACTGTGCCCCATCACGCTGTGAGTATGACCCATCACGCTGTGAGTGTGCCCCATCACGCTGTGAGTGTGCCCCATCACGCTGTGAGTGTGCACCATCACGCTGTGACTGTGCATCCATCACGCTGTGACTGTGTCCCAACATGCTGTGAGTGTGCCCCCATCACGCTGTGACTGTGTCCCATCACGCTGTGAGTGTGCCCCTTCACGCTGTGAGTGTGCCCCATCATGCTGTGACTGTGCCCCATCACGCTGTGACTGTGCCCCATCACGCTGTGACTGTGCCCCATCACGCTGTGACTGTGCCCCATCACGCTGTGACTGTGCCCCATCACGCTGTTAGTGTGCCCCATCACGCTGTGACTGTGCCCCATCACGCTGTTAGTGTGTCCCATCACGCTGCGACTGTGCCCCATCACGCTGTTAGTGTGCCCCATCACGCTGTGACTGTGCCCCATCACGCTGTGACTGTGCCCCATCACGCTGTTAGTGTGACCTATCACGCTGTGACTGTGCCCCATCACGCTGTGAATGTGCCCCATCACGCTGTGACTGTGACCCATCACGCTGTGACTGTGCCCCATCATGCTGTGACTGTGCCCCATCACCCTGTGAGTGTGCCACATCACGCTGTGACTGTGCCCCATCACGCTGTTAGGGTGCCCCATCACGCTGTGAGTGTGCCCCATCACGCTGTGAATGTGCACCATCACGCTGTGACTGTGCCCCATCACGCTGTGGCTGTGCCCCATCACGCTGTGAGTGTGCCCCATCACGCTGTGACTGTGCCCCATCACGCTGTGACTGTGCCCCATCACGCTGTGAGTGTGCCCCATCACGCTGTGACTGTGCCCCATCACGCTGTGAGTGTGCCTCATCACGCTGTGTGTGTGCCTCATCACGCTGTGACTGTGCCCAATCACGCTGTGAGTGTGCCTCATCACACTGTGAGTGTGCCCCCTCACGCTGTGAGTGTGCCCCATCACGCTGTGTGTGTGCCCCACCACGCTGTGAGTGTGCCCCATCACGCTGTGAGTGTGCCCCATCACGCTGTGACTGTGCCCCATCACGCTGTGACTGTGCCCCATCACGCTGTGAGTATGACCCATCACGCTGTGAGTGTGCCCCATCACGCTGTGAGTGTGCCCCATCACGCTGTGAGTGTGCCCCATCATGCTGTGACTGTGCCCCCATCACGCTGTGACTGTGTCCCAACATGCTGTGAGTGTGCCCCCATCACGCTGTGACTGTGTCCCATCACGCTGTGAGTGTGCCCCATCACGCTGTGAGTGTGCCCCATCACGCTGTGAGTGTGCCCCATCACGCTGTGACTGTGCCCCATCACGCTGTGAGTGTGCCTCATCACGCTGTGTGTGTGCCTCATCACGCTGTGACTGTGCCCAATCACGCTGTGAGTGTGCCTCATCACACTGTGAGTGTGCCCCATCACGCTGTGACTGTGCCCCATCACGCTGTGAGTGTGCCTCATCACGCTGTGTGTGTGCCTCATCACGCTGTGACTGTGCCCAATCACGCTGTGAGTGTGCCTCATCACACTGTGAGTGTGCCCCCTCACGCTGTGACTGTGCCCCATCACGCTGCGACTGTGCCCCATCACGCTGTGAGTGTGCCCCATCACGCTGTGACTGTGCCCCATCACGCTGTGAGTGTGCCTCATCACGCTGTGTGTGTGCCTCATCACGCTGTGACTGTGCCCAATCACGCTGTGAGTGTGCCTCATCACACTGTGAGTGTGCCCCCTCACGCTGTGAGTGTGCCCCATCACGCTGTGTGTGTGCCCCACCACGCTGTGAGTGTGCCCCATCACGCTGTGAGTATGACCCATCACGCTGTGACTGTGCCCCATCACGCTGTAAGTGTGCCCCGTCACACTGTGAGTGTGCACCATCACGCTGTGAGTCTGCCCCATCACGCTGTGAGTGTGCCCCATCACGCTGTGACTGTGCCCCATCACAATGTGAGTGTGCCCATCACGCTGTGACTGTGTCCCATCACGCTGTGAGTGTGCCCCATGATGCTGTGAGAGTGCCCCATCACGCTGTGAGTGTGCCCCATCACGCTGTGAGTATGCCCCATCACGCTGTGAGTGTGCCCCATCACGCTGTGAGTATGACCCATCACGCTGTGAGTGTGCCCCATCACGGTTTGACAGTGCCCCATCACTCTGTGACTGTGCCCCATCACGTTGTGACTGTGCCCCATCACGCTGTTAGTGTGCCCCATCATGCTGTGAGTGTGCCCCATCACGCAGTGAGTGTGCCCCATCACGCTGTGAGTGTGCCCCATCACGCTGTGAGTGTGTCCCATCACGCTGTGAGTGTGCCCCATCACGCTGTGAGTGTGCCCCATCACGCTGTGAGTGTGTCCCATCACGCTGTGAGTGTGCCCCATCACGCTGTGAGTGTGTCCCATCACGCTGTGAGTGTGCCCCATCACGCTGTGACTGTGCCCCATCACGCTGTGACTGTGCCCCATCAAGCTGTAACTGTGCCCCATCATGATGTGATTGTGCCCCATCACGCTGTGACTGTGCCCCATCACGCTGTCAGTGTGCCTCATCACGCTGTGAGTATCCCATCACGCTGTGACTGTGCCCCATCACGCTGTGAGTGTGCCCCATCACGCTGTGAGTGTGTCCCATCACGCTGTTAGTGTGCCCCATCACGCTGTGAGTGTGCCCCATCACGCTGTGAGTGTGCCCATCACGCTGTGAGTGTGCCCCATCACGCTGTGAGTGTGCCCCATCAAGCTGTGACTGTGCCCCATCACGCAGTGAGTGTGTCCCATCACGCTGTGAGTGTGCCCCATCACGCTGTGAGTGTGCCCCATCACGCTGTGTGTGTGCCCCATCACGCAGTGAGTGTGTCCCATCACGCTGTGAGTGTGCCCCATCACGCTGTGAGTGTGCCCCATCACGCTGTGTGTGTGCCCCATCACGCTGTGAGTGTGCCCCATCACGCTGTGAGTGTGCCCCATCACGCTGTGAGTGTGCTCCATCACGCTGTGACTGTGCCCCATCACGCTGTGAGTGTGCCCCATCACGCTGTGTGTGTGCCCCATCACGCTGTGAGTGTGCCCCATCACGCTGTGTGTGTGCCCCATCACGCAGTGAGTGTGTCCCATCACGCTGTGAGTGTGCCCCATCACGCTGTGAGTGTGCCCCATCACGCTGTGTGTGTGCCCCATCACGCTGTGAGTGTGCCCCATCACGCTGTGAGTGTGCCCCATCACGCTGTGTGTGTGCCCCATCAAGCTGTGACTGTGCCTCATCACGCTGTGTGTGTGCCCCATCACGCTGTGAGTGTGCCCATCACGCTGTGAGTGTGCCCCATCACGCTGTGAGTGTGCCCCATCACGCTGTGAGTGTGCCCCATCACGCTGTGAGTGTGCCCCATCACGCTGTGAGTGTGCCCCATCACGCTGTGAGTGTGCCCCATCAAGCTGTGACTGTGCCCCATCACGCAGTGAGTGTGTTCCATCACGCTGTGACTGTGCCCCATCACGTTGTGAGTGTGCCCCATCACGCTGTGAGTGTGCCCCATCACGCTGTGACTGTGCCCCATCACGCTGTGACTGTGCCCCATCACGCTGTGAGTATGACCCATCACGCTGTGAGTGTGCCCCATCACGCTGTGAGTGTACCCCATCACGCTGTGAGTGTGCCCCATCATGCTGTGACTGTGCCCCCATCACGCTGTGACTGTGTCCCAACATGCTGTGAGTGTGCCCCCATCACGCTGTGACTGTGTCCCATCACGCTGTGAGTGTGCCCCATCACGCTGTGAGTGTGCCCCATCACGCTGTGAGTGTGCCCCATCACGCTGTGACTGTGCCCCATCACGCTGTGAGTGTGCCTCATCACGCTGTGTGTGTGCCTCATCACGCTGTGACTGTGCCCAATCACGCTGTGAGTGTGCCTCATCACACTGTGAGTGTGCCCCATCACGCTGTGACTGTGCCCCATCACGCTGTGAGTGTGCCTCATCACGCTGTGTGTGTGCCTCATCACGCTGTGACTGTGCCCAATCACGCTGTGAGTGTGCCTCATCACACTGTGAGTGTGCCCCCTCACGCTGTGACTGTGCCCCATCACGCTGCGACTGTGCCCCATCACGCTGTGAGTGTGCCCCATCACGCTGTGACTGTGCCCCATCACGCTGTGAGTGTGCCTCATCACGCTGTGTGTGTGCCTCATCACGCTGTGACTGTGCCCAATCACGCTGTGAGTGTGCCTCATCACACTGTGAGTGTGCCCCCTCACGCTGTGAGTGTGCCCCATCACGCTGTGTGTGTGCCCCACCACGCTGTGAGTGTGCCCCATCACGCTGTGAGTATGACCCATCACGCTGTGACTGTGCCCCATCACGCTGTAAGTGTGCCCCGTCACACTGTGAGTGTGCACCATCACGCTGTGAGTCTGCCCCATCACGCTGTGAGTGTGCCCCATCACGCTGTGACTGTGCCCCATCACAATGTGAGTGTGCCCATCACGCTGTGACTGTGTCCCATCACGCTGTGAGTGTGCCCCATGATGCTGTGAGAGTGCCCCATCACGCTGTGAGTGTGCCCCATCACGCTGTGAGTATGCCCCATCACGCTGTGAGTGTGCCCCATCACGCTGTGAGTATGACCCATCACGCTGTGAGTGTGCCCCATCACGGTTTGACAGTGCCCCATCACTCTGTGACTGTGCCCCATCACGTTGTGACTGTGCCCCATCACGCTGTTAGTGTGCCCCATCATGCTGTGAGTGTGCCCCATCACGCAGTGAGTGTGCCCCATCAGGCTGTGAGTGTGCCCCATCACGCTGTGAGTGTGTCCCATCACGCTGTGAGTGTGCCCCATCACGCTGTGAGTGTGCCCCATCACGCTGTGAGTGTGTCCCATCACGCTGTGAGTGTGCCCCATCACGCTGTGAGTGTGTCCCATCACGCTGTGAGTGTGCCCCATCACGCTGTGACTGTGCCCCATCACGCTGTGACTGTGCCCCATCAAGCTGTAACTGTGCCCCATCACGATGTGATTGTGCCCCATCACGCTGTGACTGTGCCCCATCACGCTGTCAGTGTGCCCCATCACGCTGTGACTGTGCCCCATCACGCTGTGAGTGTGCCCCATCACGCTGTGAGTGTGTCCCATCACGCTGTTAGTGTGCCCCATCACGCTGTGAGTGTGTCCCATCACGCTGTGAGTGTGCCCCATCACGCTGTGAGTGTGTCCCATCACGCTGTGAGTGTGCCCCATCACGCTGTGACTGTGCCCCATCACGCTGTGAGTGTGCCCCATCACGCTGTGAGTGTGTCCCATCACGCTGTTAGTGTGCCCCATCACGCTGTGAGTGTGCCCCATCACGCTGTGAGTGTGCCCATCACGCTGTGAGTGTGCCCCATCACGCTGTGAGTGTGCCCCATCAAGCTGTGACTGTGCCCCATCACGCAGTGAGTGTGTCCCATCACGCTGTGAGTGTGCCCCATCACGCTGTGAGTGTGCCCCATCACGCTGTGTGTGTGCCCCATCACGCAGTGAGTGTGTCCCATCACGCTGTGAGTGTGCCCCATCACGCTGTGAGTGTGCCCCATCACGCTGTGTGTGTGCCCCATCACGCTGTGAGTGTGCCCCATCACGCTGTGAGTGTGCCCCATCACGCTGTGAGTGTGCTCCATCACGCTGTGACTGTGCCCCATCACGCTGTGAGTGTGCCCCATCACGCTGTGTGTGTGCCCCATCACGCTGTGAGTGTGCCCCATCACGCTGTGTGTGTGCCCCATCACGCAGTGAGTGTGTCCCATCACGCTGTGAGTGTGCCCCATCACGCTGTGAGTGTGCCCCATCACGCTGTGTGTGTGCCCCATCACGCTGTGAGTGTGCCCCATCACGCTGTGAGTGTGCCCCATCACGCTGTGAGTGTGTCCCATCACGCTGTGTGTGTGCCCCATCAAGCTGTGACTGTGCCTCATCACGCTGTGTGTGTGCCCCATCACGCTGTGAGTGTGCCCATCACGCTGTGAGTGTGCCCCATCACGCTGTGAGTGTGCCCCATCACGCTGTGAGTGTGCCCCATCACGCTGTGAGTGTGCCCCATCACGCTGTGAGTGTGCCCCATCACGCTGTGAGTGTGCCCCATCAAGCTGTGACTGTGCCCCATCACGCAGTGAGTGTGTCCCATCACGCTGTGACTGTGCCCCATCACGTTGTGAGTGTGCCCCATCACGCTGTTAGTGTGCCCCATCACGCTGTGAGTGTGCCCCATCACGCTGTGAGTGTGTCCCATCACGCTGTGACTGTGCCCCATCGTGCTGTGAGTGTGCCCCATCACGCCGTGACTGTGCCCCATCACGCTGTGACTGTGCCCCATCACGCTGTGACTGTGACCCATCACGCTGTGAGTGTGCCCCATCACGCTGTGACTGTGCCCCATCATGCTGTGACTGTGCCCCATCACGCTGTGACTGTGACCCATCACGCTGTGTGTGTGCCCCATCACGCTGTGACTGTGCCCCATCACGCTGTGACTGTGCCCCATCACGCTGTGACTGTGACCCATCATGCTGTGAGTATGACCCATCACGCTGTGACTGTGCCCCATCACGCTGTGAGTGTGTCCCATCACACTGTGACTGTGACCCATCACGCTGTGAGTATGACCCATCACGCTGTGACTGTGCCCCATCACGCTTTGACTGTGCCCCATCACGCTGTGAGTGTGCCCCATCATGCTGTGACTGTGCCCCATCACGCTGTGAGTGTGCCCCATCATGCTGTGACTGTGCCCCATCACGCTGTGAGTGTGCCCCATCACGCTGTGTGTGTGCCCCATCACGCTGTGAGTGTGCCCATCACGCTGTGAGTGTGCCCCATCACGCTGTGAGTGTGCCCCATCACTCTGTGACTGTGCCCCATCACGCTGTGAGTGTGCCCCATCACGCTGTGAGTGTGCCCCATCACGCTGTGAGTGTGTCCCATCATGCTGTGAGTGTGCTCCTTTACGCTGTGACTGTGCCCCACCACGCTGTGAGTGTGCCCCACTACGCTGTGACTGTGCCCCATCACACTGTGACTGTGCCCCATCACGCTGTGACTGTGCCCCATCACGCTGTGAGTGTGCCCCATCACGCTGTGAGTGTGCCCCATCACACTGTGAGTGTGCTCCATTACGCTGTGAGTGTGCCCCATCACGCTGTGAGTGTGCCCCATCACACTGTGAGTGTGCTCCATTACGCTGTGACTGTGCCCCATCACGCTGTGAGTGTGCCCCATCACGCTGTGAGTGTGCCCCATCACACTGTGAGTGTGCCCCATCACGCTGTGAGTGTGCCCCATCACGCTGTGAGTGTGCCCATCACGCTGTGAGATTGCCCCATCACGCTGTGACTGTACCCCATCACGCTGTGAGTGTGCCCCATCACGCTGTGAGTGTGCCCCATCACCCTGTGTGTGTGCCCCATCACGCTGTGAGTGTGCCCCATCACGCTGTGAGTGTGCTCCTTTACGCTGTGAGTGTGTCCCATCACGCTGTGAGTGTGCCCCATCACACTGTGAGTGTGCCCCATCACGCTGTGAGTGTGCCCCATCACGCTGTGAGTGTGCTCCTTTACGCTGTGAGTGTGTCCCATCACGCTGTGAGTGTGTCCCATCACGCTGTGAGTGTGCCCCATCACACTGTGAGTGTGTCCCATCACGCTGTGAGTCTGCCCCATTACGCTGTGACTGTGCCCCATCACGCTGTGAGTGTGCCCCATCACGCTGTGACTGTGCCCCATCACGCTGTGAGTGTGCCCCATCACGCTGTGAGTGTGCCCCATCACGCTGTGAGTGTGCCCCATCACGCTGTGAGTGTGCCCCATCACGCTGTGAGTGTGCCCCATCACGCTGTGACTGTGCCCCATCACGCTGTGAGTGTGCCCCATCACGCTGTGAGTGTGCCCCATCACGCTGTGAGTGTGCCCCATCACGCTGTGAGTGAGCCCCATCACTCTGTGACTGTGCCCCATCACTCTGTGACTGTGCCCCATCACGCTGTGAGTGTGCCCCATCACGCTGTGACTGTGCCCCATCACGCTTTGACTGTGCCCCATCACGCTGTGACTGTGCCCCATCACGCTGTGACTGTGCCCCATCACGCTGTGAGTATGACCCATCACGCTGTGACTGTGCCCCATCACGCTGTGAGTGTGCCCCATCTCGCTGTGAGTGTGTCCCATCACGCTGTGAGTGTGCCCCATCACGCTGTGAGTGTGTCCCATCACGCTGTGAGTGTGCCCCATCACGCTGTGACTGTGCCCCATCACGCTGTGAGTGTGCCCCATCACGCAGTGAGTGTGCCCCATCATGCTGTGACTGTGCCCCATCACGCTGTGAGTGTGCCCCATCACGCTGTGACTGTGCCCCATCACGCTGTGACTGTGCCCCATCATGCTGTGACTGTGCCCCATCACGCTGTGAGTATGACCCATCACGCTGTGACTGTGCCCCATCACGCTGTGAGTGTGCCCCATCTCGCTGTGAGTGTGTCCCATCACGCTGTGAGTGTGCCCCATCACGCTGTTAGTGTGCCCCATCATGCTGTGAGTGTGCCCCATCACGCTGTGAGTGTGCCCCATCACGCTGTGAGTGTGCCCCATCACGCTGTGAGTGTGCCCCATCTCGCTGTGAGTGTGTCCCATCACGCTGTGAGTGTGCCCCATCACGCTGTTAGTGTGCCCCATCATGCTGTGAGTGTGCCCCATCACGTTGTGAGTGAGCCCCATCACGCTGTGTGTGTGCCCCATCACGCTGTGAGTGTGCCCCATCACGCTGTGAGAGTGCACCATCACGCTGTGACTGTGCCCCATCACGCTGTGAGTGTGCCCCATCACGCTGTGAGTGTGCCCCATCACGCTGTGAGTGTGCCCCATCACGCTGTGAGTGTGCCCCATCACGCTGTGAGTATTACCCATCACCCTGTGACTGTGCCCCATCACGCTGTGAGTGTGCCCAATCACGCTGTGAGTATTACCCATCACGCTGTGACTGTGCCCCATCACGCTGTGACTGTGCCCCATCACGCTGTGAGTGTGCCCCATCACGCTGTGAGTGTGCCCCATCACGCTGTGAGTGTGCCCCATCACACTGTGAGTGTGCCCCATCACGCTGTGACTGTGCCCCATCATGCTGTGAGTGTGCCCCATCACGCTGTGAGTGTGCCCCATCACGCTGTGAGTGTGCCCCATCACGCTGTGACTGTGCCCCATCACGTTGTGAGTGTGTCCCATCACGCTGTTAGTGTGCCCGATCACGTTGTGTGTGTGCCCCATCACGCTGTGACTGTGCCCCATCACGCTGTGACTGTGCCCCACCACGCTGTGAGTGTGTCCGATCACGCTGTGAGTGTGCCCCATCATGCTGTGTGTGTGCCCCACAACGCTGTGTGTGTGACCCATCACGCTGTTAGTGTGCCCCATCACGCTGTGACTGTGCCCCATCACGCTGTGACTGTGCCCCATCACGCTGTTAGTGTGACCCATCACGCTGTGACTGTGCCCCATCACGCTGTGACTGTGCCCCATCACGCTGTGAGTGTGACCAATCACGCTGTGACTGTGCCCCATCACGCTGTGACTGTGCCCCATCACGCTGTGAATGTGCCACATCACGCTGTGACTGTGCCCCATCACGCTGTGAGTGTGCCCCATCACGCTGTGAGTGTGCCCCATCACGCTGTGAGTGTGCCCCATCACGCTGTGAGTGTGCCCCATCACGCTGTTAGTGTGCCCCATCACGCTGTGAGTGTGCCCCATCACGCTGTTAGTGTGCCCCATCACGCTGTGAGTGTGCCCCATCAAGCTGTGACTGTGCCCCATCACTCTGTGAGTGTGCCCCATCACGCTGTGAGTGTGCCCCATCACGCTGTGACTGTGCCCCATCACGCTGTGACTGTGCCCCATCACGCTGTGACTGTGCCCCATCACGCTGTGACTGTGCCCCATCACGCTGTGAGTGTGCCCCATCACGCTGTGAGTGTGCCCCATCACGCTGTGACTGTGCCCCATCACGCTGTGAGTGTGCCCCATCACGCTGTGACTGTGCCCCATCACGCTGTGACTGTGCCCCATCACGCTGTGAGTATGACCCATCACGCTGTGAGTGTGCCCCATCACGCTGTGAGTGTGCCCCATCACACTGTGAGTGTGCCCCATCACGCTGTGACTGTGCCCCATCACGCTGTGAGTGTGCCTCATCACGCTGTGTGTGTGCCTCATCACGCTGTGACTGTGCCCAATCACGCTGTGAGTGTGCCTCATCACACTGTGAGTGTGCCCCCTCACGCTGTGACTGTGCCCCATCACGCTGTGACTGTGCCCCATCACGCTGTGACTGTGCCCCATCACGCTGTGAGTATGACCCATCACGCTGTGAGTGTGCCCCATCACGCTGTGAGTGTGCCCCATGACGCTGTGAGTGTGCCCCATCACGCTGTGACTGTGCATCCATCACGCTGTGACTGTGTCCCAACATGCTGTGAGTGTGCCCCCATCACGCTGTGACTGTGTCCCATCACGCTGTGACTGTGCCCCATCACGCTGTGAGTATGACCCATCACGCTGTGAGTGTGCCCCATCACGCTGTGAGTGTGCCCCATCACACTGTGAGTGTGCCCCATCACGCTGTGACTGTGCCCCATCACGCTGTGAGTGTGCCTCATCACGCTGTGTGTGTGCCTCATCACGCTGTGACTGTGCCCAATCACGCTGTGAGTGTGCCTCATCACACTGTGAGTGTGCCCCCTCACGCTGTGACTGTGCCCCATCACGCTGTGACTGTGCCCCATCACGCTGTGACTGTGCCCCATCACGCTGTGAGTATGACCCATCACGCTGTGAGTGTGCCCCATCACGCTGTGAGTGTGCCCCATCACGATGAGAGTGTGCCCCATCACGCTGTGACTGTGCATCCATCACGCTGTGACTGTGTCCCATCACGCTGTGACTGTGCCCCATCACGCTGTGACTGTGCCCCATCACGCTGTTAGTGTGCCCCATCACGCTGTGACTGTGCCCCATCACGCTGTTAGTGTGTCCCATCACGCTGCGACTGTGCCCCATCACGCTGTTAGTGTGCCCCATCACGCTGTGACTGTGCCCCATCACGCTGTGACTGTGCCCCATCACGCTGTTAGTGTGACCTATCACGCTGTGACTGTGCCCCATCACGCTGTGAATGTGCCCCATCACGCTGTGACTGTGACCCATCACGCTGTGACTGTGCCCCATCATGCTGTGACTGTGCCCCATCACACTGTGAGTGTGCCACATCACGCTGTGACTGTGCCCCATCACGCTGTTAGGGTGCCCCATCACGCTGTGAGTGTGCCCCATCACGCTGTGAATATGCACCATCACGCTGTGACTGTGCCCCATCACGCTGTGGCTGTGCCCCATCACGCTGTGAGTGTGCCCCATCACGCTGTGACTGTGCCCCATTAAGCTGTGACTGTGCCCCATCACGCTGTGAGTGTGCCCCATCACGCTGTGACTGTGCCCCATCACGCTGTGAGTGTGCCTCATCACGCTGTGTGTGTGCCTCATCACGCTGTGACTGTGCCCAATCACGCTGTGAGTGTGCCTCATCACACTGTGAGTGTGCCCCCTCACGCTGTGAGTGTGCCCCATCACGCTGTGTGTGTGCCCCACCACGCTGTGAGTGTGCCCCATCACGCTGTGAGTGTGCCCCATCACGCTGTGACTGTGCCCCATCACGCTGTGACTGTGCCCCATCACGCTGTGAGTATGACCCATCACGCTGTGAGTGTGCCCCATCACGCTGTGAGTGTGCCCCATCACGCTGTGAGTGTGCCCCATCATGCTGTGACTGTGCCCCCATCACGCTGTGACTGTGTCCCAACATGCTGTGAGTGTGCCCCCATCACGCTGTGACTGTGTCCCATCACGCTGTGAGTGTGCCCCATCACGCTGTGAGTGTGCCCCATCACGCTGTGAGTGTGCCCCATCACGCTGTGACTGTGCCCCATCACGCTGTGAGTGTGCCTCATCACGCTGTGTGTGTGCCTCATCACGCTGTGACTGTGCCCAATCACGCTGTGAGTGTGCCTCATCACACTGTGAGTGTGCCCCATCACGCTGTGACTGTGCCCCATCACGCTGTGAGTGTGCCTCATCACGCTGTGTGTGTGCCTCATCACGCTGTGACTGTGCCCAATCACGCTGTGAGTGTGCCTCATCACACTGTGAGTGTGCCCCCTCACGCTGTGACTGTGCCCCATCACGCTGCGACTGTGCCCCATCACGCTGTGAGTGTGCCCCATCACGCTGTGAGTGTGCCCCATCACGCTGTGAGTGTGCCTCATCACGCTGTGTGTGTGCCTCATCACGCTGTGACTGTGCCCAATCACGCTGTGAGTGTGCCTCATCACACTGTGAGTGTGCCCCCTCACGCTGTGAGTGTGCCCCATCACGCTGTGTGTGTGCCCCACCACGCTGTGAGTGTGCCCCATCACGCTGTGAGTATGACCCATCACGCTGTGACTGTGCCCCATCACGCTGTAAGTGTGCCCCGTCACACTGTGAGTGTGCACCATCACGCTGTGAGTCTGCCCCATCACGCTGTGAGTGTGCCCCATCACGCTGTGACTGTGCCCCATCACAATGTGAGTGTGCCCATCACGCTGTGACTGTGTCCCATCACGCTGTGAGTGTGCCCCATGATGCTGTGAGAGTGCCCCATCACGCTGTGAGTGTGCCCCATCACGCTGTGAGTATGCCCCATCACGCTGTGAGTGTGCCCCATCACGCTGTGAGTATGACCCATCACACTGTGAGTGTGCCCCATCACGGTTTGACAGTGCCCCATCACTCTGTGACTGTGCCCCATCACGTTGTGACTGTGCCCCATCACGCTGTTAGTGTGCCCCATCATGCTGTGAGTGTGCCCCATCACGCAGTGAGTGTACCCCATCACGCTGTGAGTGTGCCCCATCACGCTGTGAGTGTGTCCCATCACGCTGTGAGTGTGCCCCATCACGCTGTGAGTGTGCCCCATCACGCTGTGAGTGTGTCCCATCACGCTGTGAGTGTGCCCCATCACGCTGTGAGTGTGTCCCATCACGCTGTGAGTGTGCCCCATCACGCTGTGACTGTGCCCCATCACGCTGTGACTGTGCCCCATCACGCTGTGAGTGTGCCCCATCACGCTGTGAGTGTGCTCCATCACGCTGTGAGTGTGCCCCATCACGCTGTGACTGTGCCCCATCACGCTGTGAGTGTGTCCCATCACGCTGTGAGTGTGCCCCATCACGCTGTGAGTGTGTCCCATCACGCTGTGAGTGTGCCCCATCACGCTGTGAGTGTGCCCCGTCACGCTGTGACTGTGCCCTTTCAAGCTGTAACTGTGCCCCATCATGATGTGATTGTGCCCCATCACGCTGTGACTGTGCCCCATCACGCTGTGAGTGTGCCTCATCACGCTGTGAGTATCCCATCACGCTGTGACTGTGCCCCATCACGCTGTGAGTGTGCCCCATCACGCTGTGAGTGTGTCCCATCACGCTGTGAGTGTGCCCCATCACGCTGTGAGTGTGTCCCATCACGCTGTGAGTGTGCCCCATCACGCTGTGAGTGTGCCCCGTCACGCTGTGACTGTGCCCTTTCAAGCTGTAACTGTGCCCCATCATGATGTGATTGTGCCCCATCACGCTGTGACTGTGCCCCATCACGCTGTGAGTGTGCCTCATCACGCTGTGAGTATCCCATCACGCTGTGACTGTGCCCCATCACGCTGTGAGTGTGCCCCATCACGCTGTGAGTGTGTCCCATCACGCTGTGAGTGTGCCCCATCACGCTGTGAGTGTGCCCCATCACGCTGTGACTGTGCCCCATCACGCTGTGAGTGTGTCCCATCACGCTGTGAGTGTGCCCCATCACGCTGTGAGTGTGCCCCATCACGCTGTGACTGTGCCCCATCACGCTGTGAGTGTGCCCCATCACGCTGTGAGTGTGTCCCATCACGCTGTGAGTGTGCCCCATCACGCTGTGAGTGTGCCCCATCACGCTGTGAGTGTGCCCCATCACGCTGTGAGTGTGCCCCATCACGCTGTGAGTGTGTCCCATCACGCTGTGAGTGTGCCCCATCACGCTGTGACTGTGCCCCATCACGCTGTGACTGTGCCCCATCACGCTGTTAGCGTGCCCCATCATGCTGTGAGTGTGCCCCATCACGCAGTGAGTGTGCCCCATCACGCTGTGAGTGTGCCCCATCACGCTGTGACTGTGCCCTTTCAAGCTGTAACTGTGCCCCATCACGCTGTGACTGTGCCCCATCACGTTGTGACTGTGCCCCATCACGCTGTCAGTGTGCCTCATCACGCTGTGAGTATCCCATCACGCTGTGACTGTGCCCCATCACGCTGTGACTGTGCCCCATCACGCTGTGAGTGTGCCCCATCACGCTGTGAGTGTGTCCCATCACGCTGTGAGTGTGCCCCATCACGCTGTGAGTGTGCCCCATCACGCTGTGACTGTGCCCCATCACGCTGTGAGTGTGCCCCATCACGCTGTGAGTGTGCCCCATCACGCTGTGTGTGTGCCCCATCACGCTGTGAGTGTGCCCCATCACGATGTTAGTGTGCCCCATCATGCTGTGAGTGTGCCCCATCACGCAGTGAGTGTGCCCCATCACGCTGTGAGTGTGCCCCATCACGCTGTGAGTGTGCCCCATCACGCTGTGAGTGTGTCCCATCACGCTGTGAGTGTGCCCCATCACGCTGTGACTGTGCCCTTTCAAGCTGTAACTGTGCCCCATCACGCTGTGAGTGTGCCCCATCACGCTGTGTGTGTGCCCCATCACGCTGTGACTGTGCCCCATCACGCTGTGAGTGTGCCCCATCATGCTGTGAGTGTGCCCCATCACGCTGTGACTGTGCCCCATCACGCTGTCAGTGTGCCCCATCACGCTGTGAGTGTGTCCCATCACGCTGTGAGTGTGCCCCATCACGCTGTGAGTGTGCCCCATCACGCTGTGAGTGAGCCCCATCACGCTGTGACTGTGCCACATCACGCTGTGACTGTGCCCCATCACGATGTTAGGGTGCCCCATCACGCTGTGAGTGTGCCCCATCACGCTGTGAATGTGCACCATCACGCTGTGAGTGTGCCCCATCACGCTGTGACTGTGCCCCATCACGCTGTGAGTGTGCCCCATCACGCTGTGAGTGTGCCCCATCACGCTGTGAGTGTGTCCCATCACACTGTGAGTGTGCCCCCTCACGTTGTGAGTGTGTCCCATCACGCTGTGACTGTGCCCCATCACGTTGTGAGTGTGCCCCATCACGCTGTGAGTGTGCCCCATCACGCTGTGTGTGCGCCCCCTCACGCTGTGAGTATGACCCATCACGCTGTGAGTGTGTCCCATCACGCTGTGACTGTGTCCCATCACGCTGCGACTGTGCCCCATCACGCTGTTAGTGTGCCCCATCACGCTGTGACTGTGCCCCATCACGCTGTTAGTGTGACCCATCACGCTGTGACTGTGCCCCATCACGCTGTGAATGTGCCCCATCACGCTGTGAGTGTGACCCATCACGCTGTGACTGTGCCCCATCACGCTGTGACTGTGCCCCATCACACTGTGAGTGTGCCACAGCACGCTGTGACTGTGCCCCATCACACTGTGACTGTGCCCCATCACGCTGTTAGGGTGCCCCATCACGCTGTGAGTATCCCATCACGCTGTGACTGTGCCCCATCACGCTGTGAGTGTGCCCCATCATGCTGTGAGTGTGCCCCATCACGCTGTGAGTGTGCCCCATCACGCTGTGAGTGTGCCCCATCACGCTGTGACTGTGCCCCATCACGCTGTGACTGTGCCCCATCACGCTGTTAGTGTGCCCCATCATGCTGTGAGTGTGCCCCATCACGCAGTGAGTGTGCCCCATCACGCTGTGAGTGTGCCCCATCACGCTGTGACTGTGCCCCATCACGCTGTGACTGTGCCCCATCACTCTGTGAGTGTGCCCTTTCAAGCTGTAACTGTGCCCCATCACGCTGTCAGTGTGCCCCATCACGCTGTGAGTGTGCCCCATCACGCTGTGAGTGTGCCCCATCACGCTGTGACTGTGACCCATCACGCTGTGACTGTGCCCCATCACGCTGTGAGTGTGCCCCATCACGCTGTTAGTGTGCCCCATCATGCTGTGAGTGTGCCCCATCACGCAGTGAGTGTGCCCCATCACGCTGTGAGTGTGCCCCATCACGTTGTGACTGTGCCCCATCACGCTGTCAGTGTGCCTCATCACGCTGTGAGTATCCCATCACGCTGTGACTGTGCCCCATCACGCTGTGAGTGTGCCCCATCACGCTGTGACTGTGCCCCATCACGTTGTGACTGTGCCCCATCACGCTGTGACTGTGCCCCATCACGTTGTGACTGTGCCCCATCATGCTGTGAGTGTGCCCCATCACGCTGTGAGTGTGCCCCATCACGCTGTGACTGTGCCCTTTCAAGCTGTGACTGTGCCCCATCACGCAGTGAGTATCTCATCACGCTGTGTGTGTGGCCCATCACGCTGTGAGTGTGCCCCATCATGCTGTGACTGTGCCCCATCACGCTGTGAGTGTGCCCCATCACGCTGTTAGTGTGCCCCATCATGCTGTGAGTGTGCCCCATCACGCAGTGAGTGTGCCCCATCACGCTGTGAGTGTGCCCCATCACGCTGTGAGTGTGCCCCATCACGCTGTGAGTGTGCCCCATCACGCTGTGAGTGTGCCCCATCACGCTGTGACTGTGCCCTTTCAAGCTGTAACTGTGCCCCATCACGCTGTGACTGTGCCCCATCACGCTGTGAGTGTGCCCCATCACGCTGTGACTGTGCCCCATCACGCTGTCAGTGTGCCTCATCACGCTGTGAGTATCCCATCACGCTGTGACTGTGCCCCATCACGCTGTGAGTGCGCCCCATCACGCTGTGACTGTGCCCCATCACGTTGTGACTGTGCCCCATCACGCTGTGACTGTGCCCCATCACGTTGTGACTGTGCCCCATCATGCTGTGAGTGTGCCCCATCACGCTGTGACTGTGCCCCATCACGCAGTGAGTGTGCCCCATCACGCTGTGAGTGTGCCCCATCACGCTGTGACTGTGCCCTTTCAAGCTGTAACTGTGCCCCATCACGCTGTCAATGTGCCCCATCACGCTGTGATTGTGCCCCATCACGTTGTGACTGTGCCCCATCACGCTGTGAGTGTGCCCCATCACGCTGTGACTGTGCCCCATCACGCTGTCAGTGTGCCCCATCACGCTGTGACTGTGCCCCATCACGCTGTAAGTGTGCCCCATCACGCTGTGACTGTGCCCCATCACGCTGTAAGTGTGCCCCATCACGCTGTGAGTGTGCCCCATCACGCTGTGAGTATCCCATCACGCTGTGACTGTGCCCCATCACGCTGTAAGTGTGCCCCATCACGCTGTGACTGTGCCCCATCACGCTGTGACTGTGCCCCATCACGCTGTGACTGTGCCCCATCACGCTGTGAGTGTGCCCCATCACGCTGTGAGTGTGTCCCATCACGCTGTGAGTGTGCCCCATCACGCTGTGAGTGTGCCCCATCACGCTGTGACTGTGCCCCATCACGCTGTGAGTGTGCCCCATCACGCTGTGAGTGTGCCCCATCACGCTGTGTGTGTGCCCCATCACGCTGTGAGTGTGCCCCATCACGCTGTTAGTGTGCCCCATCATGCTGTGAGTGTGCCCCATCACGCAGTGAGTGTGCCCCATCACGCTGTGAGTGTGCCCCATCACGCTGTGAGTGTGCCCCATCACGCTGTGAGTGTGCCCCATCACGCTGTGAGTATGTCCCATCACGCTGTGAGTGTGCCCCATCACGCTGTGAGTGTGCCCCATCACGCTGTGACTGTGCCCCATCACGCTGTGACTGTGCCCTTTCAAGCTGTAACTGTGCCCCATCACGCTGTGACTGTGCCCCATCACGCTGTGAGTGTGCCCCATCACGCTGTGAGTGTGTCCCATCACGCTGTGAGTGTGCCCCATCACGCTGTGAGTGTGCCCCATCACGCTGTGAGTGAGCCCCATCACGCTGTGACTGTGCCACATCACGCTGTGACTGTGCCCCATCACGCTGTGACTGTGCCCCATCACTCTGTGAGTGTGCCCCATCACGCTGTGAGTGTGCCCCATCACGCTGTGAATGTGCACCATCACGCTGTGAGTGTGCCCCATCACGCTGTGACTGTGCCCCATCACGCTGTGAGTGTGCCCCATCACGCTGTGAGTGTGCCCCATCACGCTGTGAGTGTGCCCCATCACGCTGTGACTGTGCCCCATCACGCTGTGACTGTGCCCCATCACGCTGTGAGTGTGCCTCATCACGCTGTCTGTGTGCCTCATCACGCTGTGAGTGTGCCTCATCACGCTGTGAGTGTGCCCCATCACGCTGTGACTGTGCCCCATCACATTGTGAGTGTGTCCCATCACGCTGTGACTGTGCCCCATCACGCTGTGTGTGTGCCCCATCACGCTGTTAGTGTGCCCCATCACGCTGTGAGTGTGTCCCATCACACTGTGAGTGTGCCCCCTCACGTTGTGAGTGTGTCCCATCACGCTGTGACTGTGCCCCATCACGTTGTGAGTGTGCCCCATCACGCTGTTAGTGTGCCCCATCACGCTGTGTGTGCGCCCCCTCACGCTGTGAGTATGACCCATCACGCTGTGAGTGTGTCCCATCACGCTGTGACTGTGTCCCATCACGCTGCGACTGTGCCCCATCACGCTGTTAGTGTGCCCCATCACGCTGTGACTGTGCCCCATCACGCTGTTAGTGTGACCCATCACGCTGTGACTGTGCCCCATCACGCTGTGAATGTGCCCCATCACGCTGTGAGTGTGACCCATCACGCTGTGACTGTGCCCCATCACGCTGTGACTGTGCCCCATCACGCTGTGAGTGTGCCCCATCACACTGTGAGTGTGCCACAGCACGCTGTGACTGTGCCCCATCACGCTGTTAGGGTGCCCCATCACACTGTGAGTGTGCCCCATCACGCTGTGAATGTGCACCATCACGCTGTGAGTGTGCCCCATCACGCTGTGGCTGTGCCCCATCACGCTGTGAGTGTGCCCCATCACGCTGTGACTGTGCCCCATCACGCTGTGACTGTGCCCCATCACGTTGTGACTGTGCCCCATCACGCTGTGACTGTGCCCCATCACGCTGTGAGTGTGCCTCATCACGCTGTGTGTGTGCCTCATCACGCTGTGACTGTGCCCAATCACGCTGTGAGTGTGCCTCATCACACTGTGAGTGTGCCCCCTCACGCTGTGAGTGTGCCCCACCACGCTGTGTGTGTGCCCCACCACGCTGTGAGTGTGCCCCATCACGCTGTGAGTGTGCCCCATCACGCTGTGAGTGTGCCCCATCACGCTGTGAGTATGACCCATCACGCTGTGACTGTGCCCCATCACGCTGTGAGTGTGCCCCATCAGGCTGTGAGTGTGCCCCATCACACTGTGAGTGTGCCCCATCACACTGTGAGTGTGCCCTCTCACGCTGTGAGCATGTCCCACCTCGCTGTGAGTGTGCCCCATCACGCTGTGAGTGTGCCCCGTCACACTGTGAGTGTGCACCATCACGCTGTGAGTGTGCCCCATCACGCTGTGAGTGTGCCCCATCACGCTGTGACTGTGCCCCATCACACTGTGAGTGTGCCCATCATGCTGTGAGAGTGCCCCATCACGCTGTGAGTGTGCCCCATCACGCTGTGAGTGTGCCCCATCATGCTGTGAGTATGACCCATCACGCTGTGAGTGTGCCCCATCACGGTTTGACAGTGCCCCATCACGCTGTGAGTGTGCCCCATCACGCTGTGAGTGTGCCCCATCACGCTGTGACTGTGTCCCATCACGCTGTGAGTGTGCCCCATCACGCTTTGACTGTGCCCCATCACGCTGTGACTGTGCCCCATCACGCTGTGAGTGTGCCCCATCACACTGTGAGTGTGCCCCATCACGCTGTGTGTGTGACCCATCACGCTGTGAGTGTGCCCCATCACGCTGTAAGTGTGCCCCATCACGCAGTGAGTGTGCCCCATCACGCTGTGAGTGTGCCCCATCACGCTGTGACTGTGCCCCATCACGTTGTGAGTGTGTCCCATCACGCTGTTAGTGTGCCCGATCATGTTGTGTGTGTGCCCCATCACGCTGTGAGTATGACCCATCACGCTGTGAGTGTGTCCCATCACGCTGTGACTGTGCCCCATCACACTGTGAGTGTGCGCCATCACGCTGTGAGTGTGCCCCATCATGCTGTGAGTGTGCCCCACCACGCTGTGTGTGTGACCCATCACGCTGTTAGTGTGCCCCATCACGCTGTGACTGTGCCCCATAACGCTGTGAATGTGCACCATCACGCTGTGAGTGTGCCCCATCACGCTGTGACTGTGCCCCATCACGCTGTGAGTGTGCCCCATCACGCTGTGAGTGTGCCCCATCACGCTGTGAGTGTGCCCCATCACGCTGTGACTGTGCCCCATCACGCTGTGAGTGTGCCTCATCACGCTGTGTGTGTGCCTCATCACGCTGTGACTGTGCCCAATCACGCTGTGAGTGTGCCTCATCACACTGTGAGTGTGCCCCATCACGCTGTGACTGTGCCCCATCACGCTGTGAGTGTGCCTCATCACGCTGTGTGTGTGCCTCATCACGCTGTGACTGTGCCCAATCACGCTGTGAGTGTGCCTCATCACACTGTGAGTGTGCCCCCTCACGCTGTGACTGTGCCCCATCACGCTGCGACTGTGCCCCATCACGCTGTGAGTGTGCCCCATCACGCTGTGACTGTGCCCCATCACGCTGTGAGTGTGCCTCATCACGCTGTGTGTGTGCCTCATCACGCTGTGACTGTGCCCAATCACGCTGTGAGTGTGCCTCATCACACTGTGAGTGTGCCCCCTCACGCTGTGAGTGTGCCCCATCACGCTGTGTGTGTGCCCCACCACGCTGTGAGTGTGCCCCATCACGCTGTGAGTATGACCCATCACGCTGTGACTGTGCCCCATCACGCTGTAAGTGTGCCCCGTCACACTGTGAGTGTGCACCATCACGCTGTGAGTCTGCCCCATCACGCTGTGAGTGTGCCCCATCACGCTGTGACTGTGCCCCATCACAATGTGAGTGTGCCCATCACGCTGTGACTGTGTCCCATCACGCTGTGAGTGTGCCCCATGATGCTGTGAGAGTGCCCCATCACGCTGTGAGTGTGCCCCATCACGCTGTGAGTATGCCCCATCACGCTGTGAGTGTGCCCCATCACGCTGTGAGTATGACCCATCACACTGTGAGTGTGCCCCATCACGGTTTGACAGTGCCCCATCACTCTGTGACTGTGCCCCATCACGTTGTGACTGTGCCCCATCACGCTGTTAGTGTGCCCCATCATGCTGTGAGTGTGCCCCATCACGCAGTGAGTGTACCCCATCACGCTGTGAGTGTGCCCCATCACGCTGTGAGTGTGCCCCATCACGCTGTGACTGTGCCCCATCACGCTGTGAGTGTGCCCCATCACGCTGTGAGTGTGCCCCATCACGCTGTGAGTGTGCCCCATCACGCTGTGACTGTGCCCCATCACGCTGTGAGTGTGCCTCATCACGCTGTGTGTGTGCCTCATCACGCTGTGACTGTGCCCAATCACGCTGTGAGTGTGCCTCATCACACTGTGAGTGTGCCCCATCACGCTGTGACTGTGCCCCATCACGCTGTGAGTGTGCCTCATCACGCTGTGTGTGTGCCTCATCACGCTGTGACTGTGCCCAATCACGCTGTGAGTGTGCCTCATCACACTGTGAGTGTGCCCCCTCACGCTGTGACTGTGCCCCATCACGCTGCGACTGTGCCCCATCACGCTGTGAGTGTGCCCCATCACGCTGTGACTGTGCCCCATCACGCTGTGAGTGTGCCTCATCACGCTGTGTGTGTGCCTCATCACGCTGTGACTGTGCCCAATCACGCTGTGAGTGTGCCTCATCACACTGTGAGTGTGCCCCCTCACGCTGTGAGTGTGCCCCATCACGCTGTGTGTGTGCCCCACCACGCTGTGAGTGTGCCCCATCACGCTGTGAGTATGACCCATCACGCTGTGACTGTGCCCCATCACGCTGTAAGTGTGCCCCGTCACACTGTGAGTGTGCACCATCACGCTGTGAGTCTGCCCCATCACGCTGTGAGTGTGCCCCATCACGCTGTGACTGTGCCCCATCACAATGTGAGTGTGCCCATCACGCTGTGACTGTGTCCCATCACGCTGTGAGTGTGCCCCATGATGCTGTGAGAGTGCCCCATCACGCTGTGAGTGTGCCCCATCACGCTGTGAGTATGCCCCATCACGCTGTGAGTGTGCCCCATCACGCTGTGAGTATGACCCATCACACTGTGAGTGTGCCCCATCACGGTTTGACAGTGCCCCATCACTCTGTGACTGTGCCCCATCACGTTGTGACTGTGCCCCATCACGCTGTTAGTGTGCCCCATCATGCTGTGAGTGTGCCCCATCACGCAGTGAGTGTACCCCATCACGCTGTGAGTGTGCCCCATCACGCTGTGAGTGTGTCCCATCACGCTGTGAGTGTGCCCCATCACGCTGTGAGTGTGCCCCATCACGCTGTGAGTGTGTCCCATCACGCTGTGAGTGTGCCCCATCACGCTGTGAGTGTGTCCCATCACGCTGTGAGTGTGCCCCATCACGCTGTGACTGTGCCCCATCACGCTGTGACTGTGCCCCATCACGCTGTGAGTGTGCCCCATCACGCTGTGAGTGTGCTCCATCACGCTGTGAGTGTGCCCCATCACGCTGTGACTGTGCCCCATCACGCTGTGAGTGTGTCCCATCACGCTGTGAGTGTGCCCCATCACGCTGTGAGTGTGTCCCATCACGCTGTGAGTGTGCCCCATCACGCTGTGAGTGTGCCCCGTCACGCTGTGACTGTGCCCTTTCAAGCTGTAACTGTGCCCCATCATGATGTGATTGTGCCCCATCACGCTGTGACTGTGCCCCATCACGCTGTGAGTGTGCCTCATCACGCTGTGAGTATCCCATCACGCTGTGACTGTGCCCCATCACGCTGTGAGTGTGCCCCATCACGCTGTGAGTGTGTCCCATCACGCTGTGAGTGTGCCCCATCACGCTGTGAGTGTGTCCCATCACGCTGTGAGTGTGCCCCATCACGCTGTGAGTGTGCCCCGTCACGCTGTGACTGTGCCCTTTCAAGCTGTAACTGTGCCCCATCATGATGTGATTGTGCCCCATCACGCTGTGACTGTGCCCCATCACGCTGTGAGTGTGCCTCATCACGCTGTGAGTATCCCATCACGCTGTGACTGTGCCCCATCACGCTGTGAGTGTGCCCCATCACGCTGTGAGTGTGTCCCATCACGCTGTGAGTGTGCCCCATCACGCTGTGAGTGTGCCCCATCACGCTGTGACTGTGCCCCATCACGCTGTGAGTGTGTCCCATCACGCTGTGAGTGTGCCCCATCACGCTGTGAGTGTGCCCCATCACGCTGTGACTGTGCCCCATCACGCTGTGAGTGTGCCCCATCACGCTGTGAGTGTGCCCCATCACGCTGTGAGTGTGCCCCATCACGCTGTGAGTGTGCCCCATCACGCTGTGAGTGTGCCCCATCACGCTGTGAGTGTGTCCCATCACGCTGTGAGTGTGCCCCATCACGCTGTGACTGTGCCCCATCACGCTGTGACTGTGCCCCATCACGCTGTTAGCGTGCCCCATCATGCTGTGAGTGTGCCCCATCACGCAGTGAGTGTGCCCCATCACGCTGTGAGTGTGCCCCATCACGCTGTGACTGTGCCCTTTCAAGCTGTAACTGTGCCCCATCACGCTGTGACTGTGCCCCATCACGTTGTGACTGTGCCCCATCACGCTGTCAGTGTGCCTCATCACGCTGTGAGTATCCCATCACGCTGTGACTGTGCCCCATCACGCTGTGACTGTGCCCCATCACGCTGTGAGTGTGCCCCATCACGCTGTGAGTGTGTCCCATCACGCTGTGAGTGTGCCCCATCACGCTGTGAGTGTGCCCCATCACGCTGTGACTGTGCCCCATCACGCTGTGAGTGTGCCCCATCACGCTGTGAGTGTGCCCCATCACGCTGTGTGTGTGCCCCATCACGCTGTGAGTGTGCCCCATCACGATGTTAGTGTGCCCCATCATGCTGTGAGTGTGTCCCATCACGCAGTGAGTGTGCCCCATCACGCTGTGAGTGTGCCCCATCACGCTGTGAGTGTGCCCCATCACGCTGTGAGTGTGTCCCATCACGCTGTGAGTGTGCCCCATCACGCTGTGACTGTGCCCTTTCAAGCTGTAACTGTGCCCCATCACGCTGTGAGTGTGCCCCATCACGCTGTGTGTGTGCCCCATCACGCTGTGACTGTGCCCCATCACGCTGTGAGTGTGCCCCATCATGCTGTGAGTGTGCCCCATCACGCTGTGACTGTGCCCCATCACGCTGTCAGTGTGCCCCATCACGCTGTGAGTGTGTCCCATCACGCTGTGAGTGTGCCCCATCACGCTGTGAGTGTGCCCCATCACGCTGTGAGTGAGCCCCATCACGCTGTGACTGTGCCACATCACGCTGTGACTGTGCCCCATCACGATGTTAGGGTGCCCCATCACGCTGTGAGTGTGCCCCATCACGCTGTGAATGTGCACCATCACGCTGTGAGTGTGCCCCATCACGCTGTGACTGTGCCCCATCACGCTGTGAGTGTGCCCCATCACGCTGTGAGTGTGCCCCATCACGCTGTGAGTGTGTCCCATCACACTGTGAGTGTGCCCCCTCACGTTGTGAGTGTGTCCCATCACGCTGTGACTGTGCCCCATCACGTTGTGAGTGTGCCCCATCACGCTGTGAGTGTGCCCCATCACGCTGTGTGTGCGCCCCCTCACGCTGTGAGTATGACCCATCACGCTGTGAGTGTGTCCCATCACGCTGTGACTGTGTCCCATCACGCTGCGACTGTGCCCCATCACGCTGTTAGTGTGCCCCATCACGCTGTGACTGTGCCCCATCACGCTGTTAGTGTGACCCATCACGCTGTGACTGTGCCCCATCACGCTGTGAATGTGCCCCATCACGCTGTGAGTGTGACCCATCACGCTGTGACTGTGCCCCATCACGCTGTGACTGTGCCCCATCACACTGTGAGTGTGCCACAGCACGCTGTGACTGTGCCCCATCACACTGTGACTGTGCCCCATCACGCTGTTAGGGTGCCCCATCACGCTGTGAGTATCCCATCACGCTGTGACTGTGCCCCATCACGCTGTGAGTGTGCCCCATCATGCTGTGAGTGTGCCCCATCACGCTGTGAGTGTGCCCCATCACGCTGTGAGTGTGCCCCATCACGCTGTGACTGTGCCCCATCACGCTGTGACTGTGCCCCATCACGCTGTTAGTGTGCCCCATCATGCTGTGAGTGTGCCCCATCACGCAGTGAGTGTGCCCCATCACGCTGTGAGTGTGCCCCATCACGCTGTGACTGTGCCCCATCACGCTGTGACTGTGCCCCATCACTCTGTGAGTGTGCCCTTTCAAGCTGTAACTGTGCCCCATCACGCTGTCAGTGTGCCCCATCACGCTGTGAGTGTGCCCCATCACGCTGTGAGTGTGCCCCATCACGCTGTGACTGTGACCCATCACGCTGTGACTGTGCCCCATCACGCTGTGAGTGTGCCCCATCACGCTGTTAGTGTGCCCCATCATGCTGTGAGTGTGCCCCATCACGCAGTGAGTGTGCCCCATCACGCTGTGAGTGTGCCCCATCACGTTGTGACTGTGCCCCATCACGCTGTCAGTGTGCCTCATCACGCTGTGAGTATCCCATCACGCTGTGACTGTGCCCCATCACGCTGTGAGTGTGCCCCATCACGCTGTGACTGTGCCCCATCACGTTGTGACTGTGCCCCATCACGCTGTGACTGTGCCCCATCACGTTGTGACTGTGCCCCATCATGCTGTGAGTGTGCCCCATCACGCTGTGAGTGTGCCCCATCACGCTGTGACTGTGCCCTTTCAAGCTGTGACTGTGCCCCATCACGCAGTGAGTATCTCATCACGCTGTGTGTGTGGCCCATCACGCTGTGAGTGTGCCCCATCATGCTGTGACTGTGCCCCATCACGCTGTGAGTGTGCCCCATCACGCTGTTAGTGTGCCCCATCATGCTGTGAGTGTGCCCCATCACGCAGTGAGTGTGCCCCATCACGCTGTGAGTGTGCCCCATCACGCTGTGAGTGTGCCCCATCACGCTGTGAGTGTGCCCCATCACGCTGTGAGTGTGCCCCATCACGCTGTGACTGTGCCCTTTCAAGCTGTAACTGTGCCCCATCACGCTGTGACTGTGCCCCATCACGCTGTGAGTGTGCCCCATCACGCTGTGACTGTGCCCCATCACGCTGTCAGTGTGCCTCATCACGCTGTGAGTATCCCATCACGCTGTGACTGTGCCCCATCACGCTGTGAGTGCGCCCCATCACGCTGTGACTGTGCCCCATCACGTTGTGACTGTGCCCCATCACGCTGTGACTGTGCCCCATCACGTTGTGACTGTGCCCCATCATGCTGTGAGTGTGCCCCATCACGCTGTGACTGTGCCCCATCACGCAGTGAGTGTGCCCCATCACGCTGTGAGTGTGCCCCATCACGCTGTGACTGTGCCCTTTCAAGCTGTAACTGTGCCCCATCACGCTGTCAATGTGCCCCATCACGCTGTGATTGTGCCCCATCACGTTGTGACTGTGCCCCATCACGCTGTGAGTGTGCCCCATCACGCTGTGACTGTGCCCCATCACGCTGTCAGTGTGCCCCATCACGCTGTGACTGTGCCCCATCACGCTGTAAGTGTGCCCCATCACGCTGTGACTGTGCCCCATCACGCTGTAAGTGTGCCCCATCACGCTGTGAGTGTGCCCCATCACGCTGTGAGTATCCCATCACGCTGTGACTGTGCCCCATCACGCTGTAAGTGTGCCCCATCACGCTGTGACTGTGCCCCATCACGCTGTGACTGTGCCCCATCACGCTGTGACTGTGCCCCATCACGCTGTGAGTGTGCCCCATCACGCTGTGAGTGTGTCCCATCACGCTGTGAGTGTGCCCCATCACGCTGTGAGTGTGCCCCATCACGCTGTGACTGTGCCCCATCACGCTGTGAGTGTGCCCCATCACGCTGTGAGTGTGCCCCATCACGCTGTGTGTGTGCCCCATCACGCTGTGAGTGTGCCCCATCACGCTGTTAGTGTGCCCCATCATGCTGTGAGTGTGCCCCATCACGCAGTGAGTGTGCCCCATCACGCTGTGAGTGTGCCCCATCACGCTGTGAGTGTGCCCCATCACGCTGTGAGTGTGCCCCATCACGCTGTGAGTGTGCCCCATCACGCTGTGAGTATGTCCCATCACGCTGTGAGTGTGCCCCATCACGCTGTGAGTGTGCCCCATCACGCTGTGACTGTGCCCCATCACGCTGTGACTGTGCCCTTTCAAGCTGTAACTGTGCCCCATCACGCTGTGACTGTGCCCCATCACGCTGTGAGTGTGCCCCATCACGCTGTGAGTGTGTCCCATCACGCTGTGAGTGTGCCCCATCACGCTGTGAGTGTGCCCCATCACGCTGTGAGTGAGCCCCATCACGCTGTGACTGTGCCACATCACGCTGTGACTGTGCCCCATCACGCTGTGACTGTGCCCCATCACTCTGTGAGTGTGCCCCATCACGCTGTGAGTGTGCCCCATCACGCTGTGAATGTGCACCATCACGCTGTGAGTGTGCCCCATCACGCTGTGACTGTGCCCCATCACGCTGTGAGTGTGCCCCATCACGCTGTGAGTGTGCCCCATCACGCTGTGAGTGTGCCCCATCACGCTGTGACTGTGCCCCATCACGCTGTGACTGTGCCCCATCACGCTGTGAGTGTGCCTCATCACGCTGTCTGTGTGCCTCATCACGCTGTGAGTGTGCCTCATCACGCTGTGAGTGTGCCCCATCACGCTGTGACTGTGCCCCATCACATTGTGAGTGTGTCCCATCACGCTGTGACTGTGCCCCATCACGCTGTGTGTGTGCCCCATCACGCTGTTAGTGTGCCCCATCACGCTGTGAGTGTGTCCCATCACACTGTGAGTGTGCCCCCTCACGTTGTGAGTGTGTCCCATCACGCTGTGACTGTGCCCCATCACGTTGTGAGTGTGCCCCATCACGCTGTTAGTGTGCCCCATCACGCTGTGTGTGCGCCCCCTCACGCTGTGAGTATGACCCATCACGCTGTGAGTGTGTCCCATCACGCTGTGACTGTGTCCCATCACGCTGCGACTGTGCCCCATCACGCTGTTAGTGTGCCCCATCACGCTGTGACTGTGCCCCATCACGCTGTTAGTGTGACCCATCACGCTGTGACTGTGCCCCATCACGCTGTGAATGTGCCCCATCACGCTGTGAGTGTGACCCATCACGCTGTGACTGTGCCCCATCACGCTGTGACTGTGCCCCATCACACTGTGAGTGTGCCACAGCACGCTGTGACTGTGCCCCATCACGCTGTTAGGGTGCCCCATCACACTGTGAGTGTGCCCCATCACGCTGTGAATGTGCACCATCACGCTGTGAGTGTGCCCCATCACGCTGTGGCTGTGCCCCATCACGCTGTGAGTGTGCCCCATCACGCTGTGACTGTGCCCCATCACGCTGTGACTGTGCCCCATCACGTTGTGACTGTGCCCCATCACGCTGTGACTGTGCCCCATCACGCTGTGAGTGTGCCTCATCACGCTGTGTGTGTGCCTCATCACGCTGTGACTGTGCCCAATCACGCTGTGAGTGTGCCTCATCACACTGTGAGTGTGCCCCCTCACGCTGTGAGTGTGCCCCACCACGCTGTGTGTGTGCCCCACCACGCTGTGAGTGTGCCCCATCACGCTGTGAGTGTGCCCCATCACGCTGTGAGTGTGCCCCATCACGCTGTGAGTATGACCCATCACGCTGTGACTGTGCCCCATCACGCTGTGAGTGTGCCCCATCAGGCTGTGAGTGTGCCCCATCACACTGTGAGTGTGCCCCATCACACTGTGAGTGTGCCCTCTCACGCTGTGAGCATGTCCCACCTCGCTGTGAGTGTGCCCCATCACGCTGTGAGTGTGCCCCGTCACACTGTGAGTGTGCACCATCACGCTGTGAGTGTGCCCCATCACGCTGTGAGTGTGCCCCATCACGCTGTGACTGTGCCCCATCACACTGTGAGTGTGCCCATCATGCTGTGAGAGTGCCCCATCACGCTGTGAGTGTGCCCCATCACGCTGTGAGTGTGCCCCATCATGCTGTGAGTATGACCCATCACGCTGTGAGTGTGCCCCATCACGGTTTGACAGTGCCCCATCACGCTGTGAGTGTGCCCCATCACGCTGTGAGTGTGCCCCATCACGCTGTGACTGTGTCCCATCACGCTGTGAGTGTGCCCCATCACGCTTTGACTGTGCCCCATCACGCTGTGACTGTGCCCCATCACGCTGTGAGTGTGCCCCATCACACTGTGAGTGTGCCCCATCACGCTGTGTGTGTGACCCATCACGCTGTGAGTGTGCCCCATCACGCTGTAAGTGTGCCCCATCACGCAGTGAGTGTGCCCCATCACGCTGTGAGTGTGCCCCATCACGCTGTGACTGTGCCCCATCACGTTGTGAGTGTGTCCCATCACGCTGTTAGTGTGCCCGATCATGTTGTGTGTGTGCCCCATCACGCTGTGAGTATGACCCATCACGCTGTGAGTGTGTCCCATCACGCTGTGACTGTGCCCCATCACACTGTGAGTGTGCGCCATCACGCTGTGAGTGTGCCCCATCATGCTGTGAGTGTGCCCCACCACGCTGTGTGTGTGACCCATCACGCTGTTAGTGTGCCCCATCACGCTGTGACTGTGCCCCATAACGCTGTGAATGTGCACCATCACGCTGTGAGTGTGCCCCATCACGCTGTGACTGTGCCCCATCACGCTGTGAGTGTGCCCCATCACGCTGTGAGTGTGCCCCATCACGCTGTGAGTGTGCCCCATCACGCTGTGACTGTGCCCCATCACGCTGTGACTGTGCCCCATCACGCTGTGAGTGTGCCTCATCACGCTGTCTGTGTGCCTCATCACGCTGTGAGTGTGCCTCATCACGCTGTGAGTGTGCCCCATCACGCTGTGACTGTGCCCCATCACATTGTGAGTGTGTCCCATCACGCTGTGACTGTGCCCCATCACGCTGTGTGTGTGCCCCATCACGCTGTTAGTGTGCCCCATCACGCTGTGAGTGTGTCCCATCACACTGTGAGTGTGCCCCCTCACGTTGTGAGTGTGTCCCATCACGCTGTGACTGTGCCCCATCACGTTGTGAGTGTGCCCCATCACGCTGTTAGTGTGCCCCATCACGCTGTGTGTGCGCCCCCTCACGCTGTGAGTATGACCCATCACGCTGTGAGTGTGTCCCATCACGCTGTGACTGTGTCCCATCACGCTGCGACTGTGCCCCATCACGCTGTTAGTGTGCCCCATCACGCTGTGACTGTGCCCCATCACGCTGTTAGTGTGACCCATCACGCTGTGACTGTGCCCCATCACGCTGTGAATGTGCCCCATCACGCTGTGAGTGTGACCCATCACGCTGTGACTGTGCCCCATCACGCTGTGACTGTGCCCCATCACACTGTGAGTGTGCCACAGCACGCTGTGACTGTGCCCCATCACGCTGTTAGGGTGCCCCATCACACTGTGAGTGTGCCCCATCACGCTGTGAATGTGCACCATCACGCTGTGAGTGTGCCCCATCACGCTGTGGCTGTGCCCCATCACGCTGTGAGTGTGCCCCATCACGCTGTGACTGTGCCCCATCACGCTGTGACTGTGCCCCATCACGTTGTGACTGTGCCCCATCACGCTGTGACTGTGCCCCATCACGCTGTGAGTGTGCCTCATCACGCTGTGTGTGTGCCTCATCACGCTGTGACTGTGCCCAATCACGCTGTGAGTGTGCCTCATCACACTGTGAGTGTGCCCCCTCACGCTGTGAGTGTGCCCCACCACGCTGTGTGTGTGCCCCACCACGCTGTGAGTGTGCCCCATCACGCTGTGAGTGTGCCCCATCACGCTGTGAGTGTGCCCCATCACGCTGTGAGTATGACCCATCACGCTGTGACTGTGCCCCATCACGCTGTGAGTGTGCCCCATCAGGCTGTGAGTGTGCCCCATCACACTGTGAGTGTGCCCCATCACACTGTGAGTGTGCCCTCTCACGCTGTGAGCATGTCCCACCTCGCTGTGAGTGTGCCCCATCACGCTGTGAGTGTGCCCCGTCACACTGTGAGTGTGCACCATCACGCTGTGAGTGTGCCCCATCACGCTGTGAGTGTGCCCCATCACGCTGTGACTGTGCCCCATCACACTGTGAGTGTGCCCATCATGCTGTGAGAGTGCCCCATCACGCTGTGAGTGTGCCCCATCACGCTGTGAGTGTGCCCCATCACGCTGTGAGTATGCCCCATCACGCTGTGAGTGTGCCCCATCACGGTTTGACAGTGCCCCATCACGCTGTGAGTGTGCCCCATCACGCTGTGAGTGTGCCCCATCACGCTGTGACTGTGTCCCATCACGCTGTGAGTGTGCCCCATCACGCTTTGACTGTGCCCCATCACGCTGTGACTGTGCCCCATCACGCTGTGAGTGTGCCCCATCACACTGTGAGTGTGCCCCATCACGCTGTGTGTGTGACCCATCACGCTGTGAGTGTGCCCCATCACGCTGTAAGTGTGCCCCATCACGCAGTGAGTGTGCCCCATCATGCTGTGACTGTGCACCATCACGCTGTGAGTGTGCCCCATCACGCTGTGACTGTGCCCCATCACGCTGTGAGTGTGCCCCATCATGCTGTGAGTGTGCCCCATCACGCTGTGAGTGTGCCCCATCATGCTGTGACTGTGCCCCATCACGCTGTTAGTGTGCCCCATCACGCTGTAAGTGTGCCCCATCACGCTGTGACTGTGCCCCATCACGCTGTGAGTGTGCCCCATCACGCTGTGACTGTGCCCCATCACGCTGTGACTGTGCCCCATCACGCTGTGAGTGTGCCCCATCACGCTGTGACTGTGCCCCATCACGCTGTGAGTGTGCCCCATCACTCTGTGAGTGTGCCCCATCACGCTGTGAGTGTGCCCCATCACGCTGTGAATGTGCACCATCACGCTGTGAGTGTGCCCCATCACGCTGTGACTGTGCCCCATCACGCTGTGAGTGTGCCCCATCACGCTGTGAGTGTGCCCCATCACGCTGTGAGTGTGCCCCATCACGCTGTGACTGTGCCCCATCACGCTGTGACTGTGCCCCATCACGCTGTGAGTGTGCCTCATCACGCTGTCTGTGTGCCTCATCACGCTGTGAGTGTGCCTCATCACGCTGTGAGTGTGCCCCATCACGCTGTGACTGTGCCCCATCACATTGTGAGTGTGTCCCATCACGCTGTGACTGTGCCCCATCACGCTGTGTGTGTGCCCCATCACGCTGTTAGTGTGCCCCATCACGCTGTGAGTGTGTCCCATCACACTGTGAGTGTGCCCCCTCACGTTGTGAGTGTGTCCCATCACGCTGTGACTGTGCCCCATCACGTTGTGAGTGTGCCCCATCACGCTGTTAGTGTGCCCCATCACGCTGTGTGTGCGCCCCCTCACGCTGTGAGTATGACCCATCACGCTGTGAGTGAGTCCCATCACGCTGTGACTGTGTCCCATCACGCTGCGACTGTGCCCCATCACGCTGTTAGTGTGCCCCATCACGCTGTGACTGTGCCCCATCACGCTGTTAGTGTGACCCATCACGCTGTGACTGTGCCCCATCACGCTGTGAATGTGCCCCATCACGCTGTGAGTGTGACCCATCACGCTGTGACTGTGCCCCATCACGCTGTGACTGTGCCCCATCACACTGTGAGTGTGCCACAGCACGCTGTGACTGTGCCCCATCACGCTGTTAGGGTGCCCCATCACACTGTGAGTGTGCCCCATCACGCTGTGAATGTGCACCATCACGCTGTGAGTGTGCCCCATCACGCTGTGGCTGTGCCCCATCACGCTGTGAGTGTGCCCCATCACGCTGTGACTGTGCCCCATCACGCTGTGACTGTGCCCCATCACGTTGTGACTGTGCCCCATCACGCTGTGACTGTGCCCCATCACGCTGTGAGTGTGCCTCATCACGCTGTGTGTGTGCCTCATCACGCTGTGACTGTGCCCAATCACGCTGTGAGTGTGCCTCATCACACTGTGAGTGTGCCCCCTCACGCTGTGAGTGTGCCCCACCACGCTGAGTGTGTGCCCCACCACGCTGTGAGTGTGCCCCATCACGCTGTGAGTGTGCCCCATCACGCTGTGAGTGTGCCCCATCACGCTGTGAGTATGACCCATCACGCTGTGACTGTGCCCCATCACGCTGTGAGTGTGCCCCATCAGGCTGTGAGTGTGCCCCATCACACTGTGAGTGTGCCCCATCACACTGTGAGTGTGCCCTCTCACGCTGTGAGCATGTCCCACCTCGCTGTGAGTGTGCCCCATCACGCTGTGAGTGTGCCCCGTCACACTGTGAGTGTGCACCATCACGCTGTGAGTGTGCCCCATCACGCTGTGAGTGTGCCCCATCACGCTGTGACTGTGCCCCATCACACTGTGAGTGTGCCCATCATGCTGTGAGAGTGCCCCATCACGCTGTGAGTGTGCCCCATCACGCTGTGAGTGTGCCCCATCACGCTGTGAGTATGACCCATCACGCTGTGAGTGTGCCCCATCACGGTTTGACAGTGCCCCATCACGCTGTGAGTGTGCCCCATCACGCTGTGAGTGTGCCCCATCACGCTGTGACTGTGTCCCATCACGCTGTGAGTGTGCCCCATCACGCTTTGACTGTGCCCCATCACGCTGTGACTGTGCCCCATCACGCTGTGAGTGTGCCCCATCACACTGTGAGTGTGCCCCATCACGCTGTGTGTGTGACCCATCACGCTGTGAGTGTGCCCCATCACGCTGTAAGTGTGCCCCATCACGCAGTGAGTGTGCCCCATCACGCTGTGAGTGTGCCCCATCACGCTGTGACTGTGCCCCATCACGTTGTGAGTGTGTCCCATCACGCTGTTAGTGTGCCCGATCATGTTGTGTGTGTGCCCCATCACGCTGTGAGTATGACCCATCACGCTGTGAGTGTGTCCCATCACGCTGTGACTGTGGCCCATCACACTGTGAGTGTGCGCCATCACGCTGTGAGTGTGCCCCATCATGCTGTGAGTGTGCCCCACCACGCTGTGTGTGTGACCCATCACGCTGTTAGTGTGCCCCATCACGCTGTGACTGTGCCCCATAACGCTGTGAATGTGCACCATCACGCTGTGAGTGTGCCCCATCACGCTGTGACTGTGCCCCATCACGCTGTGAGTGTGCCCCATCACGCTGTGAGTGTGCCCCATCACGCTGTGAGTGTGCCCCATCACGCTGTGACTGTGCCCCATCACGCTGTGACTGTGCCCCATCACGCTGTGAGTGTGCCTCATCACGCTGTCTGTGTGCCTCATCACGCTGTGAGTGTGCCTCATCACGCTGTGAGTGTGCCCCATCACGCTGTGACTGTGCCCCATCACATTGTGAGTGTGTCCCATCACGCTGTGACTGTGCCCCATCACGCTGTGTGTGTGCCCCATCACGCTGTTAGTGTGCCCCATCACGCTGTGAGTGTGTCCCATCACACTGTGAGTGTGCCCCCTCACGTTGTGAGTGTGTCCCATCACGCTGTGACTGTGCCCCATCACGTTGTGAGTGTGCCCCATCACGCTGTTAGTGTGCCCCATCACGCTGTGTGTGCGCCCCCTCACGCTGTGAGTATGACCCATCACGCTGTGAGTGTGTCCCATCACGCTGTGACTGTGTCCCATCACGCTGCGACTGTGCCCCATCACGCTGTTAGTGTGCCCCATCACGCTGTGACTGTGCCCCATCACGCTGTTAGTGTGACCCATCACGCTGTGACTGTGCCCCATCACGCTGTGAATGTGCCCCATCACGCTGTGAGTGTGACCCATCACGCTGTGACTGTGCCCCATCACGCTGTGACTGTGCCCCATCACACTGTGAGTGTGCCACAGCACGCTGTGACTGTGCCCCATCACGCTGTTAGGGTGCCCCATCACACTGTGAGTGTGCCCCATCACGCTGTGAATGTGCACCATCACGCTGTGAGTGTGCCCCATCACGCTGTGGCTGTGCCCCATCACGCTGTGAGTGTGCCCCATCACGCTGTGACTGTGCCCCATCACGCTGTGACTGTGCCCCATCACGTTGTGACTGTGCCCCATCACGCTGTGACTGTGCCCCATCACGCTGTGAGTGTGCCTCATCACGCTGTGTGTGTGCCTCATCACGCTGTGACTGTGCCCAATCACGCTGTGAGTGTGCCTCATCACACTGTGAGTGTGCCCCCTCACGCTGTGAGTGTGCCCCACCACGCTGTGTGTGTGCCCCACCACGCTGTGAGTGTGCCCCATCACGCTGTGAGTGTGCCCCATCACGCTGTGAGTGTGCCCCATCACGCTGTGAGTATGACCCATCACGCTGTGACTGTGCCCCATCACGCTGTGAGTGTGCCCCATCAGGCTGTGAGTGTGCCCCATCACACTGTGAGTGTGCCCCATCACACTGTGAGTGTGCCCTCTCACGCTGTGAGCATGTCCCACCTCGCTGTGAGTGTGCCCCATCACGCTGTGAGTGTGCCCCGTCACACTGTGAGTGTGCACCATCACGCTGTGAGTGTGCCCCATCACGCTGTGAGTGTGCCCCATCACGCTGTGACTGTGCCCCATCACACTGTGAGTGTGCCCATCATGCTGTGAGAGTGCCCCATCACGCTGTGAGTGTGCCCCATCACGCTGTGAGTGTGCCCCATCACGCTGTGAGTATGACCCATCACGCTGTGAGTGTGCCCCATCACGGTTTGACAGTGCCCCATCACGCTGTGAGTGTGCCCCATCACGCTGTGAGTGTGCCCCATCACGCTGTGACTGTGCCCCATCACGCTGTGAGTGTGCCCCATCACACTGTGAGTGTGCCCCATCACGCTGTGTGTGTGACCCATCACGCTGTGAGTGTGCCCCATCACGCTGTAAGTGTGCCCCATCACGCAGTGAGTGTGCCCCATCATGCTGTGACTGTGCCCCATCACGCTGTGAGTGTGCCCCATCACGCTGTGACTGTGCCCCATCACGCTGTGAGTGTGCCCCATCACGCTGTGAGTGTGCCCCATCACGCTGTGAGTGTGCCCCATCATGCTGTGACTGTGCCCCATCACGCTGTTAGTGTGCCCCATCACGCTGTAAGTGTGCCCCATCACGCTGTGACTGTGCCCCATCACGCTGTGAGTGTGCCCCATCACGCTGTGACTGTGCCCCATCACGCTGTGAGTGTGCCCCATCACGCTGTGAGTGTGCCCCATCACGCTTTGACTGTGCCCTTTAAAGCTGTAACTGTGCCTCATCATGATGTGACTGTGCCCCATCACGCTGTGACTGTGCCCCATCACCTGTCAGTGTGCCTCAGCACGCTGTGAGTGTCCCATCACGCTGTGACTGTGCCCCATCACGCTGTGAGTATGACCCATCACGCTGTGACTGTGCCCCATCACGCTGTGAGTGTGCCCCATCACGCTGTGAGTGTGTCCCATCACGCTGTGAGTGTGCCCCATCACGCTGTTAGTGTGCCCCATCACGCTGTGAGTGTGCCCCATCACGCTGTGAGTGAGCCCCATCACGCTGTGACTGTGCCCCATCACGCTGTGAGTGTGCCCCATCACGCTGTGAGTGTGCCCAATCACGCTGTGAGTATTACCCATCACCCTGTGACTGTGCCCCATCACGCTGTGAGAGTGCCACATCACTCTGAGTGTGCCCCATCACCCTGTGACTGTGCTCCATCACGCTGTGAGTGTGCCCAATCACGCTGTGAGTATTACCCATCACCCTGTGACTGTGCCCCATCACGCTGTGTGTGCCCAATCACGCTGTGAGTATTACCCATCACGCTGTGACTGTGCCCCATCACGCTGTGACTGCGCCCCAACACGCTGTGAGTGTGCCCCATCACATTGTGAGTGTGCCCCATCACGCTGTGACTGTGCCCCATCACGCTGTGAGTGTGCCCCATCACGCTGTGAGTGTGCCCCATCACGCTGTGACTGTGCCCCATCACGTTGTGAGTGTGTCCCATCACGCTGTTAGTGTGCCCGATCATGTTGTGTGTGTGCCCCATCACGCTGTGAGTATGACCCATCACGCTGTGAGTGTGTCCCATCACGCTGTGACTGTGCCCCATCACACTGTGAGTGTGCGCCATCACGCTGTGAGTGTGCCCCATCATGCTGTGAGTGTGCCCCACCACGCTGTGTGTGTGACCCATCACGCTGTTAGTGTGCCCCATCACGCTGTGACTGTGCCCCATAACGCTGTGACTGTGCACCATCACGCTGTTAGTGTGACCCATCACGCTGTGACTGTGCCCCATCACGCTGTGACTGTGCCCCATCACGCTGTGAGTGTGACCCATCACGCTGTGAGTGTGACCCATCACGCTGTGACTGTGCCCCATCACGCTGTGACAGTGCCCCATCACGCTGTGACTGTGCACCATCACGCTGTGACTGTGCCCCATCACGCTGTGACTGTGCCCCATCACGCTGTGAGTGTGTCCCATCACACTGTGAGTGTGCCCCATCACGCTGTGACTGTGCCCCATCACGCTGTGACTGTGCCCCATCACACTGTGAGTGTGCCCCATCACGCTGTGACTGTGCCCCATCACGCTGTGACTGTGCCCCATCACGCTGTGAGTGTGACCCATCACACTGTGACTGTGCCCCATCACGCTGTGAGTGTGCCCCATCACGCTGTGAGTGTGCCCCATCACGCTGTGACTGTGCCCCATCACGCTGTGAGTGTGCCCCATCACGCTGTGAGTGTGCCCCATCACGCTGTGAGTGAGCCCCATCACACTGTGAGTGTGCCCCATCACGCTGTGACTGTGCCCCATCACGCTGTGACTGTGCCCCATCACGCTGTGAGTGTGACCCATCACGCTGTGACAGTGCCCCATCACGCTGTGAGTGTGCCCCATCATGCTGTGAGTGTGCCCCACCACGCTGTGAGTGTGCCCCACTACGCTGTGAGTGTGCCCCATCATGCTGTGAGTGTGCCCCACCACGCTGTGAGTGTGCCCCATCACGCTGTGAGTGTGCCCCATCATACTGTGAGTGTGCCCCACCACGCTGTGAGTGTGCCCCATCACGCTGCGAGTGTGCCCCATCACACTGTGAGTGTGCCCCATCACGCTGTGAGTATGACCCATCACGCTGTGAGTGTGACCTATCACGCTGTGACTGTGCCCCACCACGCTGTGAGTGTGCCCAATCACGCTGTGAGTGTGCCCCATCATGCTGCGAGTGTGCCCCATCACGCTGTGAGTGTGCCCCATCACGCTGTGAGTGTGCCCCATCATGCTGTGAGTGTGCCCCACCACACTGTGAGTGTGCCCCACTACGCTGTGAGTGTGCCCAATCACGCTGTGAGTATTACCCATCACCCTGTGACTGTGCCCCATCACGCTGTGAGAGTGCCACATCACTCTGAGTGTGCCCCATCACCCTGTGACTGTGCTCCATCACGCTGTGAGTGTGCCCAATCACGCTGTGAGTATTACCCATCACCCTGTGACTGTGCCCCATCACGCTGTGTGTGCCCATTCACGCTGTGAGTATTACCCATCACGCTGTGACTGTGCCCCATCACGCTGTGACTGTGCCCCATCACGCTGTGAGTGTGCCCCATCACATTGTGAGTGTGCCCCATCACGCTGTGACTGTGCCCCATCACGCTGTGAGTGTGCCCCATCACGCTGTGAGTGTGCCCCATCACGCTGTGACTGTGCCCCATCACGTTGTGAGTGTGTCCCATCACGCTGTTAGTGTGCCCGATCATGTTGTGTGTGTGCCCCATCACGCTGTGAGTATGACCCATCACGCTGTGAGTGTGTCCCATCACGCTGTGACTGTGCCCCATCACACTGTGAGTGTGCGCCATCACGCTGTGAGTGTGCCCCATCACGCTGTGAGTGTGCCCCACCACGCTGTGTGTGTGACCCATCACGCTGTTAGTGTGCCCCATCACGCTGTGACTGTGCCCCATCACGCTGTGACTGTGCACCATCACGCTGTTAGTGTGACCCATCACGCTGTGACTGTGCCCCATCACGCTGTGACTGTGCCCCATCACGCTGTGAGTGTGACCCATCACGCTGTGAGTGTGACCCATCACGCTGTGACTGTGCCCCATCACGCTGTGACTGTGCCCCATCACGCTGTGACTGTGCACCATCACGCTGTGACTGTGCCCCATCACGCTGTGACTGTGCCCCATCACGCTGTGAGTGTGTCACATCACACTGTGAGTGTGCCCCATCACGCTGTGACTGTGCCCCATCACGCTGTGACTGTGCCCCATCACGCTGTGAGTGTGCCCCATCACACTGTGAGTGCGCCCCATCACGCTGTGACTGTGCCCCATCACGCTGTGAGTGTGCCCCATCACGCTGTGACTGTGCCCCATCACGCTGTGACTGTGCCCCATCACACTGTGAGTGTGCCCCATCACGCTGTGACTGTGCCCCATCACGCTGTGACTGTGCCCCATCACGCTGTGAGTGTGCCCCATCACGCTGTGACTGTGCCCCATCACGCTGTGAGTGTGCCTCATCACGCTGTGAGTGTGCCCCATCACGCTGTGAGTGTGCCCCACCACGCTGTGAGTGTGCCCCATCACGCTGTGAGTGTGCCCCATCATGCTGTGAGTGTGCCCCACCACGCTGTGAGTGTGCCCCACTACGCTGTGAGTGTGCCCCATCATGCTGTGAGTGTGCCCCACCACGCTGTGAGTGTGCCCCATCACGCTGTGAGTGTGCCCCATCATACTTTGAGTGTGCCCCACCACGCTGTGAGTGTGCCCCACTACGCTGTGAGTGTGCCCCATCACGCTGTGACTGTGCCCCATCACGCTGTGACTGTGCCCCATCACGCTGTGACTGTGCCCCATCACGCTGTGACTGTACCCCATCACGCTGTGAGTGTGTCCCATCACGCTGTGACTGTGGCCCATCACGCTGTGAGTGTGCTCCATCACGCTGTGAGTGTGTCCCATCATGCTGTGAGTGTGCCCCATCATGCTGTGAGTGTGCCCCACCACGCTGTGAGTGTGCCCCATCACGCTGTGAGTGTGCCCCATCACGCTGTGAGTGTGCCCCATCACGCTGTGACTGTGCCCCATCACGCTGTGAGTGTGTCCCATCACGCTGTGACTGTGCCCCATCACGCTGTGAGTGTGCCCCATCACGCTGTGTGTGTGCCACATCACGCTGTGTGTGTGCCCCATCACGCTGTGTGTGTGCCCCATCACGCTGTGAGTGTGTCCCATCACGCTGTGACTGTGCCCCATCACGCTGTGAGTGTGCCCCATCACGCTGTGAGTGTGCCCCATCACGCTGTGAGTGTGCCCCATCACGCTGTGACTGTGCCCCATCACGCTGTGAGTTTGCCCCATCACGCTGTGAGTGTGCCCCTTCCTGCTGTGAGTGTGCCCCATCATGCTGTGACTGTGCCCCATCACGCTGTGAGTGTGCCCCATCACGCTGTGAGTGTGCTCCATCACGCTGTGACTGTGCTCCATCACGTTGTGACTGTGCCCCATCACGCTGTGAGTGTGCCCCATCACGCTGTGACTGTGCCCCATCACGCTGTGACTGTGCCCCATTACGCTGTGAGTATGACCCATCACGCTGTGAGTGTGCCCCATCACGCTGTGAGTGTGCCCCATCACGCTGTGAGTGTGCTCCATCATGCTGTGACTGTGCCCACATCACGCTGTGACTGTGTCCCAACATGCTGTGAGTGTGCCCCCATCACGCTGTGACTGTGTCCCATCACGCTGTGAGTGTGCCCCATCACGCTGTGAGTGTGCCCCATCACGCTGTGAGTGTGCCCCATCACGCTGTGAGTGTGCCCCATCACGCTGTGAGTGTGCCCCATCACGCTGTGAGTGTACTCCATCACGCTGTGACTGGGCCCCATCACGCTGTGACTGTGCCCCATCACGCTGTGACTGTGCCCCATCACGCTGTGAGTGTGCCCCATCACGCTGTGAGTGTACTCCATCACGCTGTGACTGTGCCCCATCACGCTGTGACTGTGCCCCATCACGCTGTGACTGTGCCCCATCACGCTGTGAGTGTGCCCCATCACGCTGTGAGTATGCCCCATCACGCTGTGAGTGTGCCCCATCACGCTGTGAGTGTTCCCCATCACGCTGTGACTGTGCCCCATCACGCTGTGAGTGTGCCCCATCACGCTGTGAGTGTGCCCCATCACGCTGTGAGTGTTCCCCATCACGCTGTGAGTGTGCCCCATCACGCTGTGAGTGTGCCCCATCACGCTGTGAGTGTGCCCCATCACGCTGTGAGTGTGCCCCATCACGCTGTGAGTGTTCCCCATCACGCTGTGAGTGTGCCCCATCACGCTGTGACTGTGCCCCATCACGCTGTGAGTGTTCCCCATCACGCTGTGACTGTGCCCCATCACGCTGTGACTGTGTCCCAACACGCTGAGAGTGTGCCACAGCACGCTGTGAGTGTGTCCCATCACGCTGTGACTGTGCCCCATCACGCTGTGAGTGTGCCCCATCATGCTGTGACTGTGCCCCATCACGCTGTGACTGTGTCCCATCATGCCGTGACTGTGCCCCATCACGCTGTGACTGTGCCCCATCACGCTGTGACTGTGTCCCAACACGCTGAGAGTGTGCCACAGCACGCTGTGAGTGTGTCCCATCACGCTGTGACTGTGCCCCATCACGCTGTGAGTGTGCCCCATCACGCTGTGAGTGTGCCCCATCATGCTGTGACTGTGCCCCATCACGCTGTGACTGTGTCCCATCATGCCGTGACTGTGCCCCATCACGCTGTGACTGTGCCTCATCATGCTGTGAGTGTGTCCCATCAGGCTGTGACTGTGCCCCGTCACGCTGTGACAGTGCCCCACCATGCTGTGAGTGTGCCCCATCACGCTGTGAGTGTGCCCCACCGTGCTGTGAGTGTGCCCCATCACGCTGTGACTGTGGCCCATCACGCTGTGAGTGTATCCCCATCACGCTGTGAGTGTGCCCCATCACGCTGTGAGTGTGCCCCATCACGCTGTGAGTGTGCCCCATCACGCTGTAAGTGTGCCCCATCACGCTGTGAGTGTGCCCCATCACGCTGTGAGTGTGCCCCATCACGCTGTGAGTGTGCCTCATCATGCTGTGAGCGTGTCCCATCACACTGTGACTGTGCCTCATCACGCTGTGAGTGTGCCCCATCACGCTGTGACTGTGGCCCATCACGCTGTGAGTGTATCCCCATCACGCTGTGAGTGTGCCCCATCACGCTGTGAGTGTGCCCCATCACGCTGTGAGTGTGCCCCATCACGCTGTAAGTGTGCCCCATCACGCTGTGAGTGTGCCCCATCACGCTGTGAGTGTGCTCCATCACGCTGTGAGTGTGCCCCATCACGCTGTGAGCGTGTCCCATCACACTGTGACTGTGCCTCATCACGCTGTGACAGTGCCCCACCACGCTGTGAGTGTGCCCCATCACGCTGTGACTGTGCCCCATCACGCTGTGACTGTGCCCCATCACGCTGTGAGTGTGCCCCATCACGCTGTGAGTGTGCCCCATCACGCTGTGAGTGTGACCCATCACTCTGTGAGTATGCCCCATCACGCTGTGACTGTGCCCATCACGCTGTGAGTGTGCCCCACCACGCTGTGAGTGTGCCCCATCACACTGTGATTGTGCCCCATCACGCTGTTACTGTGCCCCATCACACTGTAAGTGTGCCCCATCACGCTGTGACTGTGCCCCATCATGCTGTGACTGTGCCCCATCACGCTGTGAGTGTGCACCACCACACTGTGAGTGTGGCCCATCACGCTGTGAGTGTGCCCCATCACGCTGTGACTGTGCCCCATCACGCTGTGAGTGTGCCCCATCATGCTGTGAGTGTGCCCCATCACGCTGTGACTGTGCGCCATCACGCTGTGACTGTGACCCATCACCCTGTCAGTGTGCCCCATCACGCTGTAAGTGTGCCCCATCACGCTGTGAGTGTATCCCCATCACGCTGTGAGTGTTCCCCATCACGCTGTGAGTGTGCCCCACCACGCTGTGAGTGTGCCCCATCACACTGTGATTGTGCCCCATCACGCTGTTACTGTGCCCCATCACACTGTAAGTGTGCCCCATCACGCTGTGACTGTGCCCCATCACGCTGTGACTGTGCCCCATCACGCTGTGAGTGTGCCCCATCACGCTGTGACTGTGCCCCATCATGCTGTGAGTGTGCCCCATCATGCTGTGAGTGTGCCCCATCACGCTGTGACTGTGCCCCATCACGCTGTGACTGTGACCCATCATGCTGTGAGTGTGCCCCATCATGCTGTGAGTGTGCCCCATCACGCTGTGACTGTGCCCCATCACGCTGTGACTGTGACCCATCACCCTGTCAGTGTGCCCCATCACGCTGTAAGTGTGCCCCATCACGCTGTGAGTGTATCCCCATCACGCTGTGAGTGTTCCCCATCACGCTGTGAGTGTGACCCATCACTCTGTGAGTATGCCCCATCACGCTGTGACTGTGCCCATCACGCTGTGAGTGTGCCCCACCACGCTGTGAGTGTGCCCCATCACACTGTGATTGTGCCCCATCACGCTGTTACTGTGCCCCATCACACTGTAAGTGTGCCCCATCACGCTGTGACTGTGCCCCATCACGCTGTGACTGTGCCCCATCACGCTGTGAGTGTGCACCACCACGCTGTGAGTGTGGCCCATCACGCTGTGAGTGTGCCCCATCACGCTGTGACTGTGCCCCATCACGCTGTGACTCTGCCCCATCACGTTGTGAGTGTGCCCCATCACGCTGTGACTGTGCCCCATCACGCTGTGAGTGTGCCCCGTCACGCTGTGACTGTGCCCCACCACGCTGTGACTGTGCCCCATCACGCTGTGACTGTGCCCCATCATGCTGTGACTGTGCCCCACCACGCTGTGACTGTGCCCCATCACGCTGTGACTGTGCCCCATCACGTTGTGAGTGTGTCCCATCACGCTGTGACTGTGCCCCATCACGTTGTGACTGTGCCCCATCATGCTGTGACTCTGCCCCATCATGCTGTGACTGTGCCCCATCACGCTGTGACTGTGCCCCATCATGCTGTGACTGTGCCCCAACACGCTGTGACTGTGCCCCATCACGCTGTGACTGTGCCCCATCATGCTGTGACTGTGCCCCACCACGCTGTGACTGTGCCCCATCACGCTGTGACTGTGCCCCATCACGTTGTGAGTGTGTCCCATCACGCTGTGACTGTGCCCCATCACGTTGTGAGTGTGCCCCATCACGCTGTTAGTGTGCCCCATCACGCTGTGAGTGTGCCCCATTACGTTGTGAGTGTGTCCCATCATGCTGTGACTGTGCCCCATCACGCTGTGAGTGAGCCCCATCACGCTGTGACTGTGCCCCATCACGTTGTGTGTGTGCCCCATCACGCTCTGAGTATGACCCATCACGCTGTGAGTGTGTCCCATCACGCTGAGACTGTGCCCCATCACGCTGTTAGTGTGCCCCATCACGCTGTGACTGTGCCCCATCACGCTGTGACTGTGCCCCATCATGCTGTGACTGTGCCCCACCACGCTGTGACTGTGCCCCATCACGCTGTGACTGTGCCCCATCATGCTGTGACTGTGCCCCACCACGCTGTGAGTGTGCCCCATCACGCTGTGACTGTGCCCCATCATGCTGTGACTGTGCCCCACCACGCTGTGACTGTGCCCCATCACGCTGTGACTGTGCCCCATCATGCTGTGACTGTGCCCCACCACGCTGTGACTGTGCCCCATCACGCTGTGACTGTGCCCCATCACGCTGTGAGTGTGCCCCATCACGCTGTGAGTGTGTCCCATCACGCTGTGAGTGTGCCCCATCACGCTGTGAGTGTGCCCCATCACGCTGTGACTGTGCCCCATCACGCTGTGACTGTGCCCCATCACGCTGTGAGTGTGCCTCATCACGCTGTCTGTGTGCCTCATCACGCTGTGAGTGTGCCTCATCACGCTGTGAGTGTGCCCCATCACGCTGTGACTGTGCCCCATCACATTGTGAGTGTGTCCCATCACGCTGTGACTGTGCCCCATCACGCTGTGTGTGTGCCCCATCACGCTGTTAGTGTGCCCCATCACGCTGTGAGTTTGCCCCATCACGCTGTGAGTGTGCCCCTTCCTGCTGTGAGTGTGCCCCATCATGCTGTGACTGTGCCCCATCACGCTGTGAGTGTGCCCCATCACGCTGTGAGTGTGCTCCATCACGCTGTGACTGTGCTCCATCACGTTGTGACTGTGCCCCATCACGCTGTGAGTGTGCCCCATCACGCTGTGACTGTGCCCCATCACGCTGTGACTGTGCCCCATTACGCTGTGAGTATGACCCATCACGCTGTGAGTGTGCCCCATCACGCTGTGAGTGTGCCCCATCACGCTGTGAGTGTGCTCCATCATGCTGTGACTGTGCCCACATCACGCTGTGACTGTGTCCCAACATGCTGTGAGTGTGCCCCCATCACGCTGTGACTGTGTCCCATCACGCTGTGAGTGTGCCCCATCACGCTGTGAGTGTGCCCCATCACGCTGTGAGTGTGCCCCATCACGCTGTGAGTGTGCCCCATCACGCTGTGAGTGTGCCCCATCACGCTGTGAGTGTACTCCATCACGCTGTGACTGGGCCCCATCACGCTGTGACTGTGCCCCATCACGCTGTGACTGTGCCCCATCACGCTGTGAGTGTGCCCCATCACGCTGTGAGTGTACTCCATCACGCTGTGACTGTGCCCCATCACGCTGTGACTGTGCCCCATCACGCTGTGACTGTGCCCCATCACGCTGTGAGTGTGCCCCATCACGCTGTGAGTATGCCCCATCACGCTGTGAGTGTGCCCCATCACGCTGTGAGTGTTCCCCATCACGCTGTGACTGTGCCCCATCACGCTGTGAGTGTGCCCCATCACGCTGTGAGTGTGCCCCATCACGCTGTGAGTGTTCCCCATCACGCTGTGAGTGTGCCCCATCACGCTGTGAGTGTGCCCCATCACGCTGTGAGTGTGCCCCATCACGCTGTGAGTGTGCCCCATCACGCTGTGAGTGTTCCCCATCACGCTGTGAGTGTGCCCCATCACGCTGTGACTGTGCCCCATCACGCTGTGAGTGTTCCCCATCACGCTGTGACTGTGCCCCATCACGCTGTGACTGTGTCCCAACACGCTGAGAGTGTGCCACAGCACGCTGTGAGTGTGTCCCATCACGCTGTGACTGTGCCCCATCACGCTGTGAGTGTGCCCCATCATGCTGTGACTGTGCCCCATCACGCTGTGACTGTGTCCCATCATGCCGTGACTGTGCCCCATCACGCTGTGACTGTGCCCCATCACGCTGTGACTGTGTCCCAACACGCTGAGAGTGTGCCACAGCACGCTGTGAGTGTGTCCCATCACGCTGTGACTGTGCCCCATCACGCTGTGAGTGTGCCCCATCACGCTGTGAGTGTGCCCCATCATGCTGTGACTGTGCCCCATCACGCTGTGACTGTGTCCCATCATGCCGTGACTGTGCCCCATCACGCTGTGACTGTGCCTCATCATGCTGTGAGTGTGTCCCATCAGGCTGTGACTGTGCCCCGTCACGCTGTGACAGTGCCCCACCATGCTGTGAGTGTGCCCCATCACGCTGTGAGTGTGCCCCACCGTGCTGTGAGTGTGCCCCATCACGCTGTGACTGTGGCCCATCACGCTGTGAGTGTATCCCCATCACGCTGTGAGTGTGCCCCATCACGCTGTGAGTGTGCCCCATCACGCTGTGAGTGTGCCCCATCACGCTGTAAGTGTGCCCCATCACGCTGTGAGTGTGCCCCATCACGCTGTGAGTGTGCCCCATCACGCTGTGAGTGTGCCTCATCATGCTGTGAGCGTGTCCCATCACACTGTGACTGTGCCTCATCACGCTGTGAGTGTGCCCCATCACGCTGTGACTGTGGCCCATCACGCTGTGAGTGTATCCCCATCACGCTGTGAGTGTGCCCCATCACGCTGTGAGTGTGCCCCATCACGCTGTGAGTGTGCCCCATCACGCTGTAAGTGTGCCCCATCACGCTGTGAGTGTGCCCCATCACGCTGTGAGTGTGCTCCATCACGCTGTGAGTGTGCCCCATCACGCTGTGAGCGTGTCCCATCACACTGTGACTGTGCCTCATCACGCTGTGACAGTGCCCCACCACGCTGTGAGTGTGCCCCATCACGCTGTGACTGTGCCCCATCACGCTGTGACTGTGCCCCATCACGCTGTGAGTGTGCCCCATCACGCTGTGAGTGTGCCCCATCACGCTGTGAGTGTGACCCATCACTCTGTGAGTATGCCCCATCACGCTGTGACTGTGCCCATCACGCTGTGAGTGTGCCCCACCACGCTGTGAGTGTGCCCCATCACACTGTGATTGTGCCCCATCACGCTGTTACTGTGCCCCATCACACTGTAAGTGTGCCCCATCACGCTGTGACTGTGCCCCATCATGCTGTGACTGTGCCCCATCACGCTGTGAGTGTGCACCACCACACTGTGAGTGTGGCCCATCACGCTGTGAGTGTGCCCCATCACGCTGTGACTGTGCCCCATCACGCTGTGAGTGTGCCCCATCATGCTGTGAGTGTGCCCCATCACGCTGTGACTGTGCGCCATCACGCTGTGACTGTGACCCATCACCCTGTCAGTGTGCCCCATCACGCTGTAAGTGTGCCCCATCACGCTGTGAGTGTATCCCCATCACGCTGTGAGTGTTCCCCATCACGCTGTGAGTGTGCCCCACCACGCTGTGAGTGTGCCCCATCACACTGTGATTGTGCCCCATCACGCTGTTACTGTGCCCCATCACACTGTAAGTGTGCCCCATCACGCTGTGACTGTGCCCCATCACGCTGTGACTGTGCCCCATCACGCTGTGAGTGTGCCCCATCACGCTGTGACTGTGCCCCATCATGCTGTGAGTGTGCCCCATCATGCTGTGAGTGTGCCCCATCACGCTGTGACTGTGCCCCATCACGCTGTGACTGTGACCCATCATGCTGTGAGTGTGCCCCATCATGCTGTGAGTGTGCCCCATCACGCTGTGACTGTGCCCCATCACGCTGTGACTGTGACCCATCACCCTGTCAGTGTGCCCCATCACGCTGTAAGTGTGCCCCATCACGCTGTGAGTGTATCCCCATCACGCTGTGAGTGTTCCCCATCACGCTGTGAGTGTGACCCATCACTCTGTGAGTATGCCCCATCACGCTGTGACTGTGCCCATCACGCTGTGAGTGTGCCCCACCACGCTGTGAGTGTGCCCCATCACACTGTGATTGTGCCCCATCACGCTGTTACTGTGCCCCATCACACTGTAAGTGTGCCCCATCACGCTGTGACTGTGCCCCATCACGCTGTGACTGTGCCCCATCACGCTGTGAGTGTGCACCACCACGCTGTGAGTGTGGCCCATCACGCTGTGAGTGTGCCCCATCACGCTGTGACTGTGCCCCATCACGCTGTGACTCTGCCCCATCACGTTGTGAGTGTGCCCCATCACGCTGTGACTGTGCCCCATCACGCTGTGAGTGTGCCCCGTCACGCTGTGACTGTGCCCCACCACGCTGTGACTGTGCCCCATCACGCTGTGACTGTGCCCCATCATGCTGTGACTGTGCCCCACCACGCTGTGACTGTGCCCCATCACGCTGTGACTGTGCCCCATCACGTTGTGAGTGTGTCCCATCACGCTGTGACTGTGCCCCATCACGTTGTGACTGTGCCCCATCATGCTGTGACTCTGCCCCATCATGCTGTGACTGTGCCCCATCACGCTGTGACTGTGCCCCATCATGCTGTGACTGTGCCCCAACACGCTGTGACTGTGCCCCATCACGCTGTGACTGTGCCCCATCATGCTGTGACTGTGCCCCACCACGCTGTGACTGTGCCCCATCACGCTGTGACTGTGCCCCATCACGTTGTGAGTGTGTCCCATCACGCTGTGACTGTGCCCCATCACGTTGTGAGTGTGCCCCATCACGCTGTTAGTGTGCCCCATCACGCTGTGAGTGTGCCCCATTACGTTGTGAGTGTGTCCCATCATGCTGTGACTGTGCCCCATCACGCTGTGAGTGAGCCCCATCACGCTGTGACTGTGCCCCATCACGTTGTGTGTGTGCCCCATCACGCTCTGAGTATGACCCATCACGCTGTGAGTGTGTCCCATCACGCTGAGACTGTGCCCCATCACGCTGTTAGTGTGCCCCATCACGCTGTGACTGTGCCCCATCACGCTGTGACTGTGCCCCATCATGCTGTGACTGTGCCCCACCACGCTGTGACTGTGCCCCATCACGCTGTGACTGTGCCCCATCATGCTGTGACTGTGCCCCACCACGCTGTGAGTGTGCCCCATCACGCTGTGACTGTGCCCCATCATGCTGTGACTGTGCCCCACCACGCTGTGACTGTGCCCCATCACGCTGTGACTGTGCCCCATCATGCTGTGACTGTGCCCCACCACGCTGTGACTGTGCCCCATCACGCTGTGACTGTGCCCCATCACGCTGTGAGTGTGCCCCATCACGCTGTGAGTGTGTCCCATCACGCTGTGAGTGTGCCCCATCACGCTGTGAGTGTGCCCCATCACGCTGTGACTGTGCCCCATCACGCTGTGACTGTGCCCCATCACGCTGTGAGTGTGCCTCATCACGCTGTCTGTGTGCCTCATCACGCTGTGAGTGTGCCTCATCACGCTGTGAGTGTGCCCCATCACGCTGTGACTGTGCCCCATCACATTGTGAGTGTGTCCCATCACGCTGTGACTGTGCCCCATCACGCTGTGTGTGTGCCCCATCACGCTGTTAGTGTGCCCCATCACGCTGTGAGTGTGTCCCATCACACTGTGAGTGTGCCCCCTCACGTTGTGAGTGTGTCCCATCACGCTGTGACTGTGCCCCATCACGTTGTGAGTGTGCCCCATCACGCTGTTAGTGTGCCCCATCACGCTGTGTGTGCGCCCCCTCACGCTGTGAGTATGACCCATCACGCTGTGAGTGAGTCCCATCACGCTGTGACTGTGTCCCATCACGCTGCGACTGTGCCCCATCACGCTGTTAGTGTGCCCCATCACGCTGTGACTGTGCCCCATCACGCTGTGACTGTGCCCCATCACGCTGTTAGTGTGACCCATCACGCTGTGACTGTGCCCCATCACGCTGTGAATGTGCCCCATCACGCTGTGAGTGTGACCCATCACGCTGTGACTGTGCCCCATCACGCTGTGACTGTGCCCCATCACACTGTGAGTGTGCCACAGCACGCTGTGACTGTGCCCCATCACGCTGTTAGGGTGCCCCATCACACTGTGAGTGTGCCCCATCACGCTGTGAATGTGCACCATCACGCTGTGAGTGTGCCCCATCACGCTGTGGCTGTGCCCCATCACGCTGTGAGTGTGCCCCATCACGCTGTGACTGTGCCCCATCACGCTGTGACTGTGACCCATCACGTTGTGACTGTGCCCCATCACGCTGTGACTGTGCCCCATCACGCTGTGAGTGTGCCTCATCACGCTGTGTGTGTGCCTCATCACGCTGTGACTGTGCCCAATCACGCTGTGAGTGTGCCTCATCACACTGTGAGTGTGCCCCCTCACGCTGTGAGTGTGCCCCACCACGCTGTGTGTGTGCCCCACCACGCTGTGAGTGTGCCCCATCACGCTGTGAGTGTGCCCCATCACGCTGTGAGTATGACCCATCACGCTGTGACTGTGCCCCATCACGCTGTGAGTGTGCCCCATCAGGCTGTGAGTGTGCCCCATCACACTGTGAGTGTGCCCCATCACACTGTGAGTGTGCCCTCTCACGCTGTGAGCATGTCCCACCTCGCTGTGAGTGTGCCCCATCACGCTGTGAGTGTGCCCCGTCACACTGTGAGTGTGCACCATCACGCTGTGAGTGTGCCCCATCACGCTGTGAGTGTGCCCCATCACGCTGTGACTGTGCCCCATCACACTGTGAGTGTGCCCATCATGCTGTGAGAGTGCCCCATCACGCTGTGAGTGTGCCCCATCACGCTGTGAGTGTGCCCCATCACGCTGTGAGTATGACCCATCACGCTGTGAGTGTGCCCCATCACGGTTTGACAGTGCCCCATCACGCTGTGAGTGTGCCCCATCACGCTGTGAGTGTGCCCCATCACGCTGTGACTGTGTCCCATCACGCTGTGAGTGTGTCCCATCACGCTTTGACTGTGCCCCATCACGCTGTGACTGTGCCCCATCACGCTGTGAGTGTGCCCCATCACACTGTGAGTGTGCCCCATCACGCTGTGTGTGTGACCCATCACGCTGTGAGTGTGCCCCATCACGCTGTAAGTGTGCCCCATCACGCAGTGAGTGTGCCCCATCATGCTGTGACTGTGCCCCATCACGCTGTGAGTGTGCCCCATCACGCTGTGACTGTGCCCCATCACGCTGTGAGTGTGCCCCATCACGCTGTGAGTGTGCCCCATCACGCTGTGAGTGTGCCCCATCATGCTGTGACTGTGCCCCATCACGCTGTTAGTGTGCCCCATCACGCTGTAAGTGTGCCCCATCACGCTGTGACTGTGCCCCATCACGCTGTGAGTGTGCCCCATCACGCTGTGACTGTGCCCCATCACGCTGTGAGTGTGCCCCATCACGCTGTGAGTGTGCCCCATCACGCTTTGACTGTGCCCTTTAAAGCTGTAACTGTGCCCCATCATGATGTGACTGTGCCCCATCACGCTGTGACTGTGCCCCATCACCTGTCAGTGTGCCTCAGCACGCTGTGAGTGTCCCATCACGCTGTGACTGTGCCCCATCACGCTGTGAGTATGACCCATCACGCTGTGACTGTGCCCCATCACGCTGTGAGTGTGCCCCATCACGCTGTGAGTGTGTCCCATCACGCTGTGAGTGTGCCCCATCACGCTGTTAGTGTGCCCCATCATGCTGTGAGTGTGCCCCATCACGCTGTGAGTGAGCCCCATCACGCTGTGACTGTGCCCCATCACGCTGTGAGTGTGCCCCATCACGCTGTGAGTGTGCCCAATCACGCTGTGAGTATTACCCATCACCCTGTGACTGTGCCCCATCACGCTGTGAGAGTGCCACATCACTCTGAGTGTGCCCCATCACCCTGTGACTGTGCTCCATCACGCTGTGAGTGTGCCCAATCACGCTGTGAGTATTACCCATCACCCTGTGACTGTGCCCCATCACGCTGTGTGTGCCCAATCACGCTGTGAGTATTACCCATCACGCTGTGACTGTGCCCCATCACGCTGTGACTGTGCCCCAACACGCTGTGAGTGTGCCCCATCACATTGTGAGTGTGCCCCATCACGCTGTGACTGTGCCCCATCACGCTGTGAGTGTGCCCCATCACGCTGTGAGTGTGCCCCATCACGCTGTGACTGTGCCCCATCACGTTGTGAGTGTGTCCCATCACGCTGTTAGTGTGCCCGATCATGTTGTGTGTGTGCCCCATCACGCTGTGAGTATGACCCATCACGCTGTGAGTGTGTCCCATCACGCTGTGACTGTGCCCCATCACACTGTGAGTGTGCGCCATCACGCTGTGAGTGTGCCCCATCATGCTGTGAGTGTGCCCCACCACGCTGTGTGTGTGACCCATCACGCTGTTAGTGTGCCCCATCACGCTGTGACTGTGCCCCATCACGCTGTGACTGTGCACCATCACGCTGTTAGTGTGACCCATCACGCTGTGACTGTGCCCCATCACGCTGTGACTGTGCCCCATCACGCTGTGAGTGTGACCCATCACGCTGTGAGTGTGACCCATCACGCTGTGACTGTGCCCCATCACGCTGTGACTGTGCCCCATCACGCTGTGACTGTGCACCATCACGCTGTGAGTGTGCCCCATCACGCTGTGAGTATGACCCATCACGCTGTGAGTGTGACCTATCACGCTGTGACTGTGCCCCACCACGCTGTGAGTGTGCCCAATCACGCTGTGAGTGTGCCCCATCATGCTGCGAGTGTGCCCCATCACGCTGTGAGTGTGCCCCATCACGCTGTGAGTGTGCCCCATCATGCTGTGAGTGTGCCCCACCACGCTGTGAGTGTGCCCCACTACGCTGTGAGTGTGCCCAATCACGCTGTGAGTATTACCCATCACCCTGTGACTGTGCCCCATCACGCTGTGAGAGTGCCACATCACTCTGAGTGTGCCCCATCACCCTGTGACTGTGCTCCATCACGCTGTGAGTGTGCCCAATCACGCTGTGAGTATTACCCATCACCCTGTGACTGTGCCCCATCACGCTGTGTGTGCCCAATCACGCTGTGAGTATTACCCATCACGCTGTGACTGTGCCCCATCACGCTGTGACTGTGCCCCATCACGCTGTGAGTGTGCCCCATCACATTGTGAGTGTGCCCCATCACGCTGTGACTGTGCCCCATCACGCTGTGAGTGTGCCCCATCACGCTGTGAGTGTGCCCCATCACGCTGTGACTGTGCCCCATCACGTTGTGAGTGTGTCCCATCACGCTGTTAGTGTGCCCGATCATGTTGTGTGTGTGCCCCATCACGCTGTGAGTATGACCCATCACGCTGTGAGTGTGTCCCATCACGCTGTGACTGTGCCCCATCACACTGTGAGTGTGCGCCATCACGCTGTGAGTGTGCCCCATCACGCTGTGAGTGTGCCCCACCACGCTGTGTGTGTGACCCATCACGCTGTTAGTGTGCCCCATCACGCTGTGACTGTGCCCCATCACGCTGTGACTGTGCACCATCACGCTGTTAGTGTGACCCATCACGCTGTGACTGTGCCCCATCACGCTGTGACTGTGCCCCATCACGCTGTGAGTGTGACCCATCACGCTGTGAGTGTGACCCATCACGCTGTGACTGTGCCCCATCACGCTGTGACTGTGCCCCATCACGCTGTGACTGTGCACCATCACGCTGTGACTGTGCCCCATCACGCTGTGACTGTGCCCCATCACGCTGTGAGTGTGTCCCATCACACTGTGAGTGTGCCCCATCACGCTGTGACTGTGCCCCATCACGCTGTGACTGTGCCCCATCACGCTGTGAATGTGCCCCATCACACTGTGAGTGCGCCCCATCACGCTGTGACTGTGCCCCATCACGCTGTGAGTGTGCCCCATCACGCTGTGACTGTGCCCCATCACGCTGTGACTGTGCCCCATCACACTGTGAGTGTGCCCCATCACGCTGTGACTGTGCCCCATCACGCTGTGACTGTGCCCCATCACGCTGTGAGTGTGCCCCATCACGCTGTGACTGTGCCCCATCACACTGTGAGTGTGCCCCATCACACTGTGACTGTGCCCCATCACGCTGTGACTGTGCCCCATCACGCTGTGACTGTGCCCCATCACGCTGTGAGTGTGCCCCATCACGCTGTGACTGTGCCCCATCACGCTGTGACTGTGCCCCATCACGCTGTGAGTGTGCCCCATCACGCTGTGACTGTGCCCCATCACGCTGTGACTGTGCCCCATCACACTGTGAGTGTGCCCCATCACACTGTGACTGTGCCCCATCACGCTGTGACTGTGCCCCATCACACTGTGACTGTGCCCCATCACGCTGTGAGTGTGCCCCATCACGCTGTGACTGTGCCCCATCACGCTGTGACTGTGCCCCATCACGCTGTGAGTGTGCCCCATCACGCTGTGACTGTGCCCCATCACGCTGTGACTGTGCCCCATCACGCTGTGACTGTGCCCCATCACGCTGTGACTGTGCCCCATCACACTGTGAGTGTACCTCATCACGCTGTGACTGTGCCCCATCACACTGTGACTGTGCCCCATCACGCTGTGACTGTGCCCCATCACGCTGTGAGTGTGCCCCACTACGCTGTGAGTGTGCCCCATCATGCTGTGAGTGTGCCCCACCACGCTGTGAGTGTGCCCCATCACGCTGTGAGTGTGCCCCATCATACTGTGAGTGTGCCCCACCACGCTGTGAGTGTGCCCCATCACGCTGCGAGTGTGCCCCATCACACTGTGAGTGTGCCCCATCACGCTGTGAGTGTGCCCCATCACGCTGCGACTGTGCCCCATCACGCTGTGAGTGTGCCCCATCACGCTGTGAGTGTGCCCCATCACGCTGTGACTGTGCCCCATCACGCTGTGAGTGTGCCCCATCACGCTGTGAGTGTGCCTCATCACGCTGTGAGTGTGCCCCATCACGCTGTGAGTGTGCCCCACCACGCTGTGAGTGTGCCCCATCACGCTGTGAGTGTGCCCCATCACGCTGTGAGTGTGCCCCATCATGCTGTGAGTGTGCCCCATCACGCTGTGAGCGTGTCCCATCACATTGTGACTGTGCCCCATCACGCTGTGAGTGTGCCCCATCACGCTGTGAGTGTGCCCCATCACGCTGTGAGTGTGCCCCACTACGCTGTGAGTGTGCCCCATCATGCTGTGAGTGTGCCCCACCACGCTGTGAGTGTGCCCCATCACACTGTGAGTGTGCCCCATCATACTGTGAGTGTGCCCCACCACGCTGTGAGTGTGCCCCACTACGCTGTGAGTGTGCCCCATCACGCTGTGACTGTGCCCCATCACGCTGTGACTGTGCCCCATCACGCTGTGACTGTGCCCCATCACGCTGTGACTGTACCCCATCACGCTGTGAGTGTGTCCCATCACGCTGTGACTGTGGCCCATCACGCTGTGAGTGTGCTCCATCACGCTGTGAGTGTGTCCCATCATGCTGTGAGTGTGCCCCATCATGCTGTGAGTGTGCCCCACCACGCTGTGAGTGTGCCCCATCACGCTGTGAGTGTGCCCCATCACGCTGTGAGTGTGCCCCATCACGCTGTGACTGTGCCCCATCACGCTGTGAGTGTGTCCCATCACGCTGTGACTGTGCCCCATCACGCTGTGAGTGTGCCCCATCACGCTGTGTGTGTGCCCCATCACGCTGTGTGTGTGCCCCATCACGCTGTGAGTGTGTCCCATCACGCTGTGACTGTGCCCCATCACGCTGTGAGTGTGCCCCATCACGCTGTGAGTGTGCCCCATCACGCTGTGAGTGTGCCCCATCACGCTGTGACTGTGCCCCATCACGCTGTGAGTTTGCCCCATCACGCTGTGAGTGTGCCCCTTCCTGCTGTGAGTGTGCCCCATCACGCTGTGTGTGTGCCCCATCACGCTGTGAGTGTGCCCCATCACGCTGTGAGTGTGCCCCATCACGCTGTGTGTGTGCCCCACCACGCTGTGAGTGTGTCCCATCACGCTGTGACTGTGCCCCATCACGCTGTGAGTGTGCCCCATCACGCTGTGAGTGTGCCCCATCACGCTGTGAGTGTGCCCCATCACGCTGTGACTGTGCCCCATCACGCTGTGAGTTTGCCCCATCACGCTGTGAGTGTGCCCCTTCCTGCTGTGAGTGTGCCCCATCATGCTGTGACTGTGCCCCATCACGCTGTGAGTGTGCCCCATCACGCTGTGAGTGTGCCCCATCGCGCTGTGAGTGTGCCCCATCACGCTGTGACTGTGCTCCATCACGCTGTGACTGTGCTCCATCACGCTGTGACTGTGCCCCATCACGCTGTGACTGTGCTCCATCACGCTGTGACTGTGCTCCATCACGCTGTGACTGTGCCCCATCACGCTGTGAGTGTGCCCCATCACGCTGTGACTGTGCCCCATCACGCTGTGACTGTGCCCCATTACGCTGTGAGTATGACCCATCACGCTGTGAGTGTGCCCCATCACGCTGTGAGTGTGCCCCATCACGCTGTGAGTGTGCCCCATCACGCTGTGAGTATGACCCATCAGGCTGTGAGTGTGCCCCATCACGCTGTGAGTGTGCCCCATCACGCTGTGACTGTGCCCCATCATGCTGTGACTGTGCCCCCATCACGCTGTGACTGTGTCCCAACATGCTGTGAGTGTGCCCCCATCAAGCTGTGACTGTGTCCCATCACGCTGTGAGTGTGCCCCATCACGCTGTGAGTGTGCCCCATCACGCTGTGAGTGTGCCCCATCACGCTGTGAGTGTGCCCCATCACGCTGTGAGTGTGCCCCATCACGCTGTGAGTGTACTCCATCACGCTGTGACTGGGCCCCATCACGCTGTGACTGTGCCCCATCACGCTGTGACTGTGCCCCATCACGCTGTGACTGTGCCCCATCACGCTGTGAGTGTGCCCCATCACGCTGTGAGTGTACTCCATCACGCTGTGACTGTGCCCCATCACGCTGTGACTGTGCCCCATCACGCTGTGACTGTGCCCCATCACGCTGTGAGTGTGCCCCATCACGCTGTGAGTGTGCCCCATCACGCTGTGAGTGTTCCCCATCACGCTGTGACTGTGCCCCATCACGCTGTGAGTGTGCCCCATCACGCTGTGAGTGTGCCCCATCACGCTGTGACTGTGCCCCATCACGCTGTGAGTGTGCCCCATCACGCTGTGAGTGTGCCCCATCACGCTGTGAGTGTTCCCCATCACGCTGTGAGTGTGCCCCATCACGCTGTGAGTGTGCCCCATCACGCTGTGAGTGTGCCCCATCACGCTGTGAGTGTTCCCCATCTCGCTGTGAGTGTGCCCCATCACGCTGTGACTGTGCCCCATCACGCTGTGAGTGTTCCCCATCACGCTGTGACTGTGCCCCATCACGCTGTGACTGTGTCCCAACACGCTGAGAGTGTGCCACAGCACGCTGTGAGTGTGTCCCATCACGCTGTGACTGTGCCCCATCACGCTGTGAGTGTGCCCCATCACGCTGTGACTGTGCCCCATCACGCTGTGACTGTGTCCCATCATGCCGTGACTGTGCCCCATCACGCTGTGACTGTGCCCCATCACGCTGTGACTGTGTCCCAACACGCTGAGAGTGTGCCACAGCACGCTGTGAGTGTGTCCCATCACGCTGTGACTGTGCCCCATCACGCTGTGAGTGTGCCCCATCACGCTGTGAGTGTGCCCCATCATGCTGTGACTGTGCCCCATCACGCTGTGACTGTTTCCCATCATGCCGTGACTGTGCCCCATCACGCTGTGACTGTGCCTCATCATGCTGTGAGTGTGTCCCATCAGGCAGTGACTGTGCCCCGTCACGCTGTGACAGTGCCCCACCATGCTGTGAGTGTGCCCCATCACGCTGTGAGTGTGCCCCACCGTGCAGTGAGTGTGCCCCATCACGCTGTGACTGTGGCCCATCACGCTGTGAGTGTATCCCCATCACGCTGTGAGTGTGCCCCATCACGCTGTGAGTGTGCCCCATCACGCTGCGAGTGTGCCCCATCACGCTGTAAGTGTGCCCCATCACGCTGTGAGTGTGCCCCATCACGCTGTGAGTGTGCCCCATCACGCTGTGAGTGTGCCTCATCATGCTGTGAGCGTGTCCCATCACACTGTGACTGTGCCTCATCACGCTGTGAGTGTGCCCCATCACGCTGTGACTGTGGCCCATCACGCTGTGAGTGTATCCCCATCACGCTGTGAGTGTGCCCCATCACGCTGTGAGTGTGCCCCATCACGCTGTGAGTGTGCCCCATCACGCTGTAAGTGTGCCCCATCACGCTGTGAGTGTGCCCCATCACGCTGTGAGTGTGCCCCATCACGCTGTGAGTGTGCCCCATCACGCTGTGAGTGTGCCCCATCACGCTGTGAGTGTGCCCCATCATGCTGTGAGTGTGCCCCATCACGCTGTGAGTGTGCCCCATCACGCTGTGAGTGTGCCCCATCACGCTGTGACTGTGCCCCATCACGCTGTGAGTGTGCCCCATCACGCTGTAAGTGTGCCCCATCACGCTGTGAGTGTGCCCCATCACGCTGTGAGTGTGCCCCATCACGCTGTGACTGTGCCCCATCAAGCTGTGAGTGTGCCCCATCACGCTGTGAGCGTGTCCCATCACACTGTGACTGTGCCTCATCACGCTGTGACAGTGCCCCACCACGCTGTGAGTGTGCCCCATCACGCTGTGACTGTGCCCCATCACGCTGTGACTGTGCCCCATCACGCTGTGAGTGTGCCCCATCACGCTGTGAGTGTGCCCCATCACGCTGTGAGTGTGACCCATCACTCTGTGAGTATGCCCCATCACGCTGTGACTGTGCCCATCACGCTGTGAGTGTGCCCCACCACGCTGTGAGTGTGCCCCATCACACTGTGATTGTGCCCCATCACGCTGTTACTGTGCCCCATCACACTGTAAGTGTGCCCCATCACGCTGTGACTGTGCCCCATCATGCTGTGACTGTGCCCCATCACGCTGTGAGTGTGCACCACCACGCTGTGAGTGTGGCCCATCACGCTGTGAGTGTGCCCCATCATGCTGTGACTGTGCCCCATCACGCTGTGAGTGTGCCCCATCATGCTGTGAGTGTGCCCCATCACGCTGTGACTGTGCCCCATCACGCTGTGACTGTGACCCATCACCCTGTCAGTGTGCCCCATCACGCTGTAAGTGTGCCCCATCACGCTGTGAGTGTATCCCCATCACGCTGTGAGTGTTCCCCATCACGCTGTGAGTGTGACCCATCACTCTGTGAGTATGCCCCATCACGCTGTGACTGTGCCCACCACGCTGTGAGTGTGCCCCACCACGCTGTGAGTGTGCCCCATCACACTGTGATTGTGCCCCATCACGCTGTTACTGTGCCCCATCACACTGTAAGTGTGCCCCATCACGCTGTGACTGTGCCCCATCACGCTGTGACTGTGCCCCATCACGCTGTGAGTGTGCACCACCACGCTGTGAGTGTGGCCCATCACGCTGTGAGTGTGCCCCATCACGCTGTGACTGTGCCCCATCACGCTGTGACTGTGCCCCATCACGTTGTGAGTGTGCCCCATCACGCTGTGACTGTGCCCCATCATGCTGTGACTGTGCCCCACCACGCTGTGACTGTGCCCCATCACGCTGTGACTGTGCCCCATCATGCTGTGACTGTGCCCCACCACGCTGTGACTGTGCCCCATCACGCTGTGACTGTGCCCCATCACGTTGTGAGTGTGTCCCATCACGCTGTGACTGTGCCCCATCACGTTGTGACTGTGCCCCATCATGCTGTGACTCTGCCCCATCATGCTGTGACTGTGCCCCATCACGCTGTGACTGTGCCCCATCACGCTGTGACTGTGCCCCATCATGCTGTGACTGTGCCCCACCACGCTGTGACTGTGCCCCATCACGCTGTGACTGTGCCCCATCATGCTGTGACTGTGGCACACCACGCTGTGACTGTGCCCCATCACGCTGTGAGTGTGCCCCATCACGCTGTGACTGTGCCCCACCACGCTGTGACTGTGCCCCATCACGCTGTGACTGTGCCCCATCATGCTGTGACTGTGCCCCACCACGCTGTGACTGTGCCCCATCACGCTGTGACTGTGCCCCATCACGTTGTGAGTGTGTCCCATCACGCTGTGACTGTGCCCCATCACGTTGTGAGTGTGCCCCATCACGCTGTTAGTGTGCTCCATCACGTTGTGTGTGTGCCCCATCACGCTCTGAGTATGACCCATCACGCTGTGAGTGTGTCCCATCACGCTGTGACTGTGCCCCATCACGCTGTTAGTGTGCCCCATCACGCTGTGACTGTGCCCCATCACGCTGTGACTGTGCCCCATCATGCTGTGACTGTGCCCCATCACGCTGTGAGTGTGCCCCATCACGCTGTGAGTGTGCCCCATCACGCTGTGACTGTGCCCCATCACGCTGTGACTGTGCCCCATCATGCTGTGACTGTGCCCCACCACGCTGTGAGTGTGCCCCATCACGCTGTGACTGTGCCCCATCACGCTGTGAGTGTGCCCCATCACGCTGTGACTGTGCCCCATCACGCTGTGACTGTGCCCCATCATGCTGTGACTGTGCCCCACCACGCTGTGAGTGTGCCCCATCACGCTGTGACTGTGCCCCATCATGCTGTGACTGTGCCCCACCACGCTGTGACTGTGCCCCATCACGCTGTGACTGTGCCCCATCATGCTGTGACTGTGCCCCACCACGCTGTGACTGTGCCCCATCACGCTGTGACTGTGCCCCATCACGTTGTGAGTGTGTCCCATCACGCTGTGACTGTGCCCCATCACGTTGTGAGTGTGCCCCATCACGCTGTTAGTGTGCCCCATCACGTTGTGTGTGTGCCCCATCACGCTCTGAGTATGACCCATCACGCTGTGAGTGTGTCCCATCACGCTGTGACTGTGCCCCATCACGCTGTTAGTGTGCCCCATCACGCTGTGACTGTGCCCCATCACGCTGTGACTGTGCCCCATCATGCTGTGACTGTGCCCCACCACGCTGTGACTGTGCCCCATCACGCTGTGACTGTGCCCCATCATGCTGTGACTGTGCCCCATCATGCTGTGACTGTGCCCCACCACGCTGTGACTGTGCCCCACCACGCTGTGTCTGTGCCCCATCACGCTGTGACTGTGCCCCATCACGTTGTGAGTGAGCCCCATCACGCTTTTAGTGTGACACATCACGCTGTGACTGTGCCCCATCACGCTGTGACAGTGCCCCATCACGGTGTGAGTGTGACCCATCACGCTGTGACTGTGCCCCATCACGCTGTGACTGTGCCCCATCACACTGTGAGTGCGCCACATCACGCTGTGACTGTGCCCCATCACGCTGTTAGTGAGCCCCATCACGCTGTGAGTGTGCCCCATCATGCTGTGAGTGTGCCCCATCACGCTATGAGTGTGTCCATCACGCTGTGAGTGAGACCCATCACGCTGTTAGTGTGCCCCATCACGCTGTGAGTGTGCCCCATCACGCTGTGAGTGTGCCCCATCACGCTGTGAGTGTGCCCATCACGCTGAGAGTGAGCCCCATCACGTTGTTAGTGTGCCCCATCACGCTGTGAGTGTGCCCCATCACGCTGTGACTGTGTCCCATCACGCTGTGAGTGTGCCCATCACGCTGAGAGTGAGCCCCATCACGTTGTTAGTGTGCCCCATCACGCTGTGAGTGTGCACCATCACGCTGTGACTGTGCCCCATCATGCTGTGAGTGTGCCCCATCACGCTGTGAGTGTGCCCCATCACGCTGTGAGTGTGCCCCATCACGCTGTGAGTGTGGCCCATCACGCTGTGACTGTGCCCCATCACGCTGTGACTGTGCCCCATCACGCTGTGAGTGTGCCCCATCATGCTGTGAGTGTGCCCCATCACGCTGTGAGTTTGACCCATCACACTGTGACTGTTCCCCATCACGCTGTGACTGTGCCCCATCATGCTGTGAGTGTGCCCCATCATGCTGTGAGTGTGCCCCATCACGCTGTGAGTGTGGCCCATCACGCTGTGACTGTGCCCCATCACGTTGTTAGTGTGCCACATCACGCTGTGCGTGTATCTCATCATGCTGTGAGTGTGCCCCATCACGCTGTGAGTGTGCCCCACCATGTTGTGAGTGTGCCCCACCACGCTGTGAGTGTGCCCCACCACGCTGTGAGTGTGCCCCATCATGCTGTGAGTGTGCCCCATCAAGCTTTGAGTGTGCCCCATCAAGCTTTGAGTGTGCCCCATCACGCTGTGAGTGTGCCCCATCACGCTGTGAGTGTGCCCCATCACGCTGTGAGTGTGCCCCATCACGCTGTGAGTGTGCCCCATCACGCTGTGAGTGTGCCCCATCACGCTGTGAGTGTGTCCCATCATGCTGTGACTGTGCCCCATCACGCTGTGAGTGTGCCCCATCACGCTGTGAGTGTGCCCCATCACGCTGTGAGTGTGCCCCATCACGCTGTGAGTGTGCCCCATCACGCTGTGAGTGTGACCCATCACGCTGTGAGTGTGCCCCATCACGCTGTGACTGTGCCCCATCACGCTGTGAGTGTGACCTATCACGCAGTGAGTCTGCCCCATCACGCTGTGAGTGTGCCCCATCACGCTGTGAGTGTGCCCCATCACGCTGTGAGTGTGCCCCATCACGCTGTGACTGTGCCCCATCACGCTGTGACTGTGCCCTATCTCGCTGTGAGTTTGCCCCATCACGTTGTGAGTGTGCCCCATCACGCTGTGAGTGTGCCCCATCACGCTGTGACTGTGCCCCATCACGCTGTGACTGTGCCCCATCACGCTGTGACTGTGCCCCTTCATGCTGTGAGTGTGCCCCATCATGCTGTGACTGTGCCCCATCACGCTGTGAGTGTGCCCCATCACGCTGTGAGTGTGCCCCATCACGCTGTGAGTGTTCCCCATCACGCTGTGAGTGTTCGTCATCACGCTGTGTGTGTGCCCCATCACGCTGTGAGTGTGCCCCATCACGCTGTGAGTGTGCCCCATCACGCTGTGAGTATGACCGATCACGCTGTGACTGTGCCCTATCACGCTGTGTGTGTGCCCCATCACGCTGTGACTGTGCCCCATCACGCTGTGAGTGTGCCCCTCCACGCTGTGAGTGTGCCCCATCACGCTGTGAGTGTGCCCCATCACGCTGTGAGTGTGCCCCATCACGCTGTGAGTGTGCCCCATCACGTTGTGAGTGTGCCCCATCACGCTGTGAGTGTGCCCCATCACGCTGTGAGTGTGCCCCATCACGCTGTGAGTGTGCCCCATCACGCTGTGAGTGTGCCCCATCACGCTGTGACTGTGCCTCATCAATCTGTGTGTGTGCTCCATCACGCTGTGAGTGTGCCCCAACACGCTGTGACTGTGCCCCATCACGCTGTGACTGTGCCCCATCACGCTGTGACTGTGCCCCATCACGCTGTGAGTGTGCCCCATCACGCTGTGAGTGTGCCTCATCAATCTGTGAGTGTGCCCCATCACGCTGTGAGTGTGCCCCATCACGCTGTGACTGTGCCCCATCACGCTGTGAGTGTGCCCCATCACGCTGTGAGTGTGCCTCATCAATCTGTGACTGTGCCCCATCACGCTGTGAGTGTGCCCCATCACGCTGTGAGTGTGCCTCATCAATCTGTGAGTGTGCCTCATCAATCTGTGAGTGTGCCCCATCACGCTGTGAGTGTGCCTCATCACGCTGTGACTGTGTCCCATCACGCTGTGACTGTGCCTCATCAATCTGTGAGTGTGCCCCAACACGCTGTGAGTGTGCCCCATCACGCTGTGAGTGTGCCCCATCACGCTGTGACTGTGCCCCATCACGCTGTGACTGTGCCTCATCAATCTGTGAGTGTGCCCCATCACGCTGTGAGTGTGCCCCATCACGCTGTGAGTGTCCCCCATCACGCTGTGACTGTGTCCCATTACGCTGTGAGTGTGCCCCATCACGCTGTGAGTGTGACCCATCACGCTGTGACTGTGCCCCATCACGCTGTGAGAGTGCCCCATCACACTGTGACTGTGCCCCATCACGCTGTGAGTGTGCCCCATCACGCTGTGAGTGTGCCCCATCACGCTGTGAGTGTGCCCCATCACGCTGTGAGTGTGCCCCATCACGCTGTGAGTGTGGCCCATCACGCTGTGACTGTGCCCCATCACGTTGTTAGTGTGCCACATCACGCTGTGCGTGTATCTCATCATGCTGTGAGTGTGCCCCATCACGCTGTGAGTGTGCCCCACCATGTTGTGAGTGTGCCCCACCACGCTGTGAGTGTGCCCCACCACGCTGTGAGTGTGCCCCATCATGCTGTGAGTGTGCCCCATCAAGCTTTGAGTGTGCCCCATCAAGCTTTGAGTGTGCCCCATCACGCTGTGAGTGTGCCCCATCACGCTGTGAGTGTGCCCCATCACGCTGTGAGTGTGCCCCATCACGCTGTGAGTGTGCCCCATCACGCTGTGAGTGTGCCCCATCACGCTGTGAGTGTGTCCCATCATGCTGTGACTGTGCCCCATCACGCTGTGAGTGTGCCCCATCACGCTGTGAGTGTGCCCCATCACGCTGTGAGTGTGCCCCATCACGCTGTGAGTGTGCCCCATCACGCTGTGAGTGTGACCCATCACGCTGTGAGTGTGCCCCATCACGCTGTGACTGTGCCCCATCACACTGTGAGTGTGACCTATCACGCAGTGAGTCTGCCCCATCACGCTGTGAGTGTGCCCCATCACGCTGTGAGTGTGCCCCATCACGCTGTGAGTGTGCCCCATCACGCTGTGACTGTGCCCCATCACGCTGTGACTGTGCCCTATCTCGCTGTGAGTTTGCCCCATCACGTTGTGAGTGTGCCCCATCACGCTGTGAGTGTGCCCCATCACGCTGTGACTGTGCCCCATCACGCTGTGACTGTGCCCCATCACGCTGTGACTGTGCCCCTTCATGCTGTGAGTGTGCCCCATCATGCTGTGACTGTGCCCCATCACGCTGTGAGTGTGCCCCATCACGCTGTGAGTGTGCCCCATCACGCTGTGAGTGTTCCCCATCACGCTGTGAGTGTTCGTCATCACGCTGTGTGTGTGCCCCATCACGCTGTGAGTGTGCCCCATCACGCTGTGAGTGTGCCCCATCACGCTGTGAGTATGACCGATCACGCTGTGACTGTGCCCTATCACGCTGTGTGTGTGCCCCATCACGCTGTGACTGTGCCCCATCACGCTGTGAGTGTGCCCCTCCACGCTGTGAGTGTGCCCCATCACGCTGTGAGTGTGCCCCATCACGCTGTGAGTGTGCCCCATCACGCTGTGAGTGTGCCCCATCACGTTGTGAGTGTGCCCCATCACGCTGTGAGTGTGCCCCATCACGCTGTGAGTGTGCCCCATCACGCTGTGAGTGTGCCCCATCACGCTGTGAGTGTGCCCCATCACGCTGTGACTGTGCCTCATCAATCTGTGTGTGTGCTCCATCACGCTGTGAGTGTGCCCCAACACGCTGTGACTGTGCCCCATCACGCTGTGACTGTGCCCCATCACGCTGTGACTGTGCCCCATCACGCTGTGAGTGTGCCCCATCACGCTGTGAGTGTGCCTCATCAATCTGTGAGTGTGCCCCATCACGCTGTGAGTGTGCCCCATCACGCTGTGACTGTGCCCCATCACGCTGTGAGTGTGCCCCATCACGCTGTGAGTGTGCCTCATCAATCTGTGACTGTGCCCCATCACGCTGTGAGTGTGCCCCATCACGCTGTGAGTGTGCCTCATCAATCTGTGAGTGTGCCTCATCAATCTGTGAGTGTGCCCCATCACGCTGTGAGTGTGCCTCATCACGCTGTGACTGTGTCCCATCACGCTGTGACTGTGCCTCATCAATCTGTGAGTGTGCCCCAACACGCTGTGAGTGTGCCCCATCACGCTGTGAGTGTGCCCCATCACGCTGTGACTGTGCCCCATCACGCTGTGACTGTGCCTCATCAATCTGTGAGTGTGCCCCATCACGCTGTGAGTGTGCCCCATCACGCTGTGAGTGTGCCCCATCACGCTGTGACTGTGTCCCATTACGCTGTGAGTGTGCCCCATCACGCTGTGAGTGTGACCCATCACGCTGTGACTGTGCCCCATCACGCTGTGAGAGTGCCCCATCACACTGTGACTGTGCCCCATCACGCTGTGAGTGTGCCCCATCACGCTGTGAGTGTGCCCCATCACGCTGTGAGTGTGCCCCATCACGCTGTGACTGTGCCCCATCAATCTGTGAGTGTGCCCCATCACGCTGTGACTGTGCCTCATCACGCTGTGACTGTGCCCCATCACACTGTGACTGTGCCCCATCACGCTGTGAGTGTGCCCCATCACGCTGTGAGTGTGCCCCATCACGCTGTGAGTGTGCCCCATCACGCTGTGACTGTGCCCCATCAATCTGTGAGTGTGCCCCATCACGCTGTGACTGTGCCCCATCACGCTGTGAGTGTGCCCCATCACGCTGTGAGTGTGCCCCATCACGCTGTGAGTGTGCCCCATCACGCTGTGAGTGTGCCCCATCACGCTGTGAGTGTGCTCCATCACGCTGTGAGTGTGCCCCAACACGCTGTGACTGTGCCTCATCAATCTGTGAGTGTGACCCATCGTGCTGTGACTGTGTCCCATCACTCTGTGAGTGTGCCCCATCATGCTGTGACTGTGTCCCATCACTCTGTGAGTGTGCCCCATCACGCTGTGACTGTGTCCCATCACGCTGTGAGTGTTCCCCATCACGCTGTGACTGTGCCCCATCACGCTGTGAGTGTTCCCCATCACGCTGTGACTGTGCCCCATCACGCTGTGACTGTGTCCCATCATGCTGTGAGTGTGCCCCATCACGCTGTGACTGTGCCCCATCACTCTGTGAGTGTGTCCCATCACGCTGTGACTGTGTCCCATCACGCTGTGAGTGTTCCCCATCACGCTGTGACTGTGCCCCATCACGCTGTGACTGTGTCCCATCACGCTGTGAGTGTTCCCCATCACGCTGTGACTGTGCCCCATCACGCTGTGACTGTGTCCCATCATGCTGTGAGTGTGCCCCGTCACGCTGTGAGTGTGCCCCATCACTCTGTGAGTGTGTCCCATCACGCTGTGAGTATGACCCATCACGCTGTGAGTGTGCCCCATCACGCTGTGAGTGTGCCCCATCATGCTGTGAGTGTGCCCCATCACGCTGTGACTGTGCCCCATCACTCTGTGAGTGTGCCCCATCACGCTGTGAGTGTGCTCCATCACGCTGTGACTGTGCTCCATCACGCTGTGAGTGTTCCCCATCACGCTGTGACTGTGCCCCATCACGCTGTGACTGTGCCCCATCACGCTGTGAGTGTGCCCCATCACGCTGTGTGTGTGCCCCATCACGCTGTGACTGTGCCCCATCACGCTGTGAGTGTGACCCATCACACTGTGACTGTGCCCCATCACGCTGTGAGTGTGCCCCATCACGCTGTGAGTGTGCCCCATCACGCTGTGAGTGTGCCCCATCACGCTGTGACTGTGCCCCATCACGCTGTGACTGTGCCCCATCACGCTGTGACTGTGCCCCATCACGCTGTGAGTATGCCCCATCACGCTGTGAGTGTGCCCCATCACGCTGTGACTGTGCCCCATCACGCTGTGAGTGTGCCCCATCACGCTGTGACTGTGCCCCATCACGCTGTGAGTGTGCCCCATCACGCTGTGAGTGTGCCCCATCACGCTTTGAGTGTGCCCCATCACGCTGTGACTGTGCCCCATCACGCTGTGAGTGTGCCCCATCACGCTGTGAGTGTGCCCCATCACGCTGTGAGTGTGCCCCATCACGCTGTGACTGTGCCCCATCACTCTGTGACTGTGCCCCATCACACTGTGAGTGTGCCCCATCACGCTGTGAGTATGACCGATCACGCTGTGACTGTGCCCCATCACGCTGTGAGTGTGCCCCATCACACTGTGAGTGTGCCCCATCACGCTGTGAGTATGACCGATCACGCTGTGACTGTGCCCTATCACGCTGTGAGTGTGCCCCATCACGCTGTGACTGTGCCCCATCACGCTGTGAGTGTGTCCCATCACGCTGTGACTGTGCCTCATCAATCTGTGAGTGTGCCCCATCACTCTGTGAGTGTGCCCCATCACGCTGTGAGTGTGCTCCATCACGCTGTGACTGTGCTCCATCACGCTGTGAGTGTGCCCCATCACTCTGTGAGTGTGCCCCATCACGCTGTGAGTGTGCTCCATCACGCTGTGTCTGTGCCCCATCACGCTATGAGTGTGCCCCATCACGCTGTGAGTGAGACCCATCACGCTGTTAGTGTGCCCCATCACGCTGTGAGTGTGCCCCATCACGCTGTGAGTGTGCCCCATCACGCTGTGAGTGTGCCCATCACGCTGAGAGTGAGCCCCATCACGTTGTTAGTGTGCCCCATCACGCTGTGAGTGTGCCCCATCACGCTGTGACTGTGTCCCATCACGTTGTGACTGTGCCCCATCACGCTGTGACTGTGCACCATCACGCTGTGACTGTGCCCCATCACACTGTGACTGTGCCCCATCATGCAGTGACTGTGCCCCATCACGCTGTGACTGTGCCCCATCACGCTGTGACTGTGCCCCATCATGCTGTGAGTGTGCCCCATCATGCTGTGAGTGTGCCCCATCACGCTGTGAGTGTGGCCCATCACGCTGTGACTGTGCCCCATCACGTTGTTAGTGTGCCACATCACGCTGTGCGTGTATCTCATCATGCTGTGAGTGTGCCCCATCACGCTGTGAGTGTGCCCCACCATGTTGTGAGTGTGCCCCGCCACGCTGTGAGTGTGCCCCACCACGCTGTGAGTGTGCCCCATCATGCTGTGAGTGTGCCCCATCAAGCTTTGAGTGTGCCCCATCAAGCTTTGAGTGTGCCCCATCACGCTGTGAGTGTGCCCCATCACGCTGTGAGTGTGCCCCATCACGCTGTGAGTGTGTCCCATCATGCTGTGACTGTGCCCCATCACGCTGTGAGTGTGCCCCATCACGCTGTGAGTGTGCCCCATCACGCTGTGAGTGTGCCCCATCACGCTGTGAGTGTGCCCCATCATGCTGTGAGTGTGCCCAATCACGCTGTGAGTGTGCCCCATCACGCTGTGAGTGTGCCCCATCACGCTGTGAGTGTGTCCCATCATGCTGTGACTGTGCCCCATCACGCTGTGAGTGTGCCCCATCACGCTGTGAGTGTGCCCCATCACGCTGTGAGTGTGCCCCATCACGCTGTGAGTGTGCCCCATCACGCTGTGAGTGTGACCCATCACGCTGTGAGTGTGCCCCATCACGCTGTGACTGTGCCCCATCACGCTGTGAGTGTAACCTATCACGCAGTGAGTCTGCCCCATCACGCTGTGAGTGTGCCCCATCACGCTGTGAGTGTGCCCCATCACGCTGTGAGTGTGCCCCATCACGCTGTGACTGTGCCCCATCACGCTGTGACTGTGCCCTATCTCGCTGTGAGTTTGCCCCATCACGTTGTGAGTGTGCCCCATCACGCTGTGAGTGTGCCCCATCACGCTGTGACTGTGCCCCATCACGCTGTGAGTGTGCCCCATCACGCTGTGACTGTGCCCCATCACGCTGTGACTGTGCCCTATCTCGCTGTGAGTTTGCCCCATCACGTTGTGAGTGTGCCCCATCACGCTGTGAGTGTGCCCCATCACGCTGTGACTGTGCCCCATCACGCTGTGAGTGTGCCCCATCACGCTGTGACTGTGCCCCATCACGCTGTGACTGTGCCCCATCACGCTGTGAGTGTGCCCCATCACGCTGTGACTGTGCCCCTTCATGCTGTGAGTGTGCCCTATCATGCTGTGACTGTGCCCCATCACGCTGTGAGTGTGCCCCATCACGCTGTGAGTGTGCCCCATCACGCTGTGAGTGTTCCCCATCACGCTGTGAGTGTTCCTCATCACGCTGTGTGTGTGCCCCATCACGCTGTGAGTGTGCCCCATCACGCTGTGAGTGTGCCCCATCACGCTGTGAGTATGACCGATCACGCTGTGACTGTGCCCCATCACGCTGTGAGTGTGCCCCATCACGCTGTGAGTATGACCGATCACGCTGTGACTGTGCCCTATCACGCTGTGTGTGTGCCCCATCACGCTGTGACTGTGCCCCATCACGCTGTGAGTGTGCCCCACCACGCTGTGAGTGTGCCCCATCACGCTGTGAGTGTGCCCCATCACGCTGTGAGTGTGCCTCATCACGCTGTGAGTGTGCCCCATCACGCTGTGAGTGTGCCCCATCACGCTGTGACTGTGCCTCATCAATCTGTGAGTGTGCCCCATCACGCTGTGACTGTGCTCCATCACGCTGTGAGTGTGCCCCATCACGCTGTGAGTGTGCCCCAACACGCTGTGAGTGTGCCCCATCACGCTGTGACTGTGCCTCATCAATCTGTGAGTGTGCCCCATCACGCTGTGAGTGTGCCCCATCACGCTGTGAGTATGACCCATCACGCTGTGAGTGTGCCCCATCATGCTGTGACTGTGCCCCATCACGCTGTGACTGTGCCCCATCACGCTGTGAGTGTGCCCCATCATGCTGTGAGTGTGCCCCATCACGCTGTGACTGTGCCCCATCACGCTGTGAGTGTGCCCCATCATGCTGTGAGTGTGCCCCATCACGCTGTGACTGTGCCCCATCACTCTGTGAGTGTGCCCCATCACGCTGTGAGTGTGCTCCATCACGCTGTGACTGTGCTCCATCACGCTGTGAGTGTTCCCCATCACGCTGTGACTGTGCCCCATCACGCTGTGACTGTGCCCCATCACGCTGTGAGTGTGCCCCATCACGCTGTGTGTGTGCCCCATCACGCTGTGACTGTGCCCCATCACGCTGTGAGTGTGACCCATCACACTGTGACTGTGCCCCATCACGCTGTGAGTGTGCCCCATCACGCTGTGAGTGTGCCCCATCACGCTGTGACTGTGCCCCATCACGCTGTGACTGTGCCCCATCACGCTGTGACTGTGCCCCATCACGCTGTGAGTGTGCCCCATCACGCTGTGACTGTGCCCCATCACGCTTTGAGTGTGCCCCATCACGCTGTGACTGTGCCCCATCACGCTGTGAGTGTGCCCCATCACGCTGTGACTGTGCCCCATCACGCTGTGAGTGTGCCCCATCACGCTGTGACTGTGCCCCATCACTCTGTGACTGTGCCCCATCACGCTGTGAGTATGACCGATCACGCTGTGACTGTGCCCTATCACGCTGTGAGTGTGCCCCATCACGCTGTGACTGTGCCCCATCACGCTGTGAGTGTGCCCCATCACGCTGTGAGTGTGCCCCATCACTCTGTGAGTGTGCCCCATCACGCTGTGAGTGTGCTCCATCACGCTGTGACTGTGCTCCATCACGCTGTGAGTGTGCCCCATCACTCTGTGTGTGTGCCCCATCACGCTGTGAGTGTGCCCCATCACGCTGTGAGTGTGGCCCATCACGCTGTGACTGTGCCCCATCACGTTGTTAGTGTGCCCATCACGCTGTGCGTGTATCTCATCATGCTGTGAGTGTGCCCCATCACGCTGTGAGTGTGCCCCACCATGTTGTGAGTGTGCCCCACCACGCTGTGAGTGTGCCCCACCACGCTGTGAGTGTGCCCCATCATGCTGTGAGTGTGCCCCATCAAGCTTTGAGTGTGCCCCATCAAGCTTTGAGTGTGCCCCATCACGCTGTGAGTGTGCCCCATCACGCTGTGAGTGTGCCCCATCACGCTGTGAGTGTGTCCCATCATGCTGTGACTGTGCCCCATCACGCTGTGAGTGTGCCCCATCACGCTGTGAGTGTGCCCCATCACGCTGTGAGTGTGCCCAATCACGCTGTGAGTGTGCCCCATCACGCTGTGAGTGTGCCCCATCACGCTGTGAGTGTGTCCCATCATGCTGTGACTGTGCCCCATCACGCTGTGAGTGTGCCCCATCACGTTGTGAGTGTGCCCCATCACGCTGTGAGTGTGCCCCATCACGCTGTGAGTGTGCCCCATCACGCTGTGAGTGTGACCCATCACGCTGTGAGTGTGCCCCATCACGCTGTGACTGTGCCCCATCACGCTGTGAGTGTGACCTATCACGCAGTGAGTCTGCCCCATCACGCTGTGAGTGTGCCCCATCACGCTGTGAGTGTGCCCCATCACGCTGTGAGTGTGCCCCATCACGCTGTGACTGTGCCCCATCACGCTGTGACTGTGCCCTATCTCGCTGTGAGTTTGCCCCATCACGTTGTGAGTGTGCCCCATCACGCTGTGAGTGTGCCCCATCACGCTGTGACTGTGCCCCATCACGCTGTGAGTGTGCCCCATCACGCTGTGACTGTGCCCCATCACGCTGTGACTGTGCCCCATCACGCTGTGAGTGTGCCCCATCACGCTGTGACTGTGCCCCTTCATGCTGTGAGTGTGCCCCATCATGCTGTGACTGTGCCCCATCACGCTGTGAGTGTGCCCCATCACGCTGTGAGTGTTCCCCATCACGCTGTGAGTGTTCCTCATCACGCTGTGTGTGTGCCCCATCACGCTGTGAGTGTGCCCCATCACGCTGTGAGTGTGCCCCATCACGCTGTGAGTATGACCGATCACGCTGTGACTGTGCCCTATCACGCTGTGTGTGTGCCCCATCACGCTGTGACTGTGCCCCATCACGCTGTGAGTGTGCCCCACCACGCTGTGAGTGTGCCCCATCACGCTGTGAGTGTGCCCCATCACGCTGTGAGTGTGCCTCATCACGCTGTGAGTGTGCCCCATCAGGCTGTGAGTGTGCCCCATCACGCTGTGACTGTGCCCCATCACGCTGTGAGTGTGCCCCATCATGCTGTGAGTGTGCCCCATCACGCTGTGACTGTGCCCCATCACTCTGTGAGTGTGCCCCATCACGCTGTGAGTGTGCTCCATCACGCTGTGACTGTGCTCCATCACGCTGTGAGTGTTCCCATCACGCTGTGACTGTGCCCCATCACGCTGTGACTGTGCCCCATCACGCTGTGAGTGTGCCCCATCACGCTGTGTGTGTGCCCCATCACGCTGTGACTGTGCCCCATCACGCTGTGAGTGTGACCCATCACACTGTGACTGTGCCCCATCACGCTGTGAGTGTGCCCCATCACGCTGTGAGTGTGCCCCATCACGCTGTGACTGTGCCCCATCACGCTGTGACTGTGCCCCATCACGCTGTGACTGTGCCCCATCACGCTGTGAGTGTGCCCCATCACGCTGTGACTGTGCCCCATCACGCTTTGAGTGTGCCCCATCACGCTGTGACTGTGCCCCATCACGCTGTGAGTGTGCCCCATCACGCTGTGAGTGTGCCCCATCACGCTGTGAGTGTGCCCCATCACGCTGTGACTGTGCCCCATCACTCTGTGACAGTGCCCCATCACGCTGTGAGTATGACCGATCACGCTGTGACTGTGCCCTATCACGCTGTGAGTGTGCCCCATCACGCTGTGACTGTGCCCCATCACGCTGTGAGTGTGCCCCATCACGCTGTGAGTGTGCCCCATCACTCTGTGAGTGTGCCCCATCACGCTGTGAGTGTGCTCCATCACGCTGTGACTGTGCTCCATCACGCTGTGAGTGTGCCCCATCACTCTGTGAGTGTGCCCCATCACGCTGTGAGTGTGCCCCATCACGCTGTGAGTGTGGCCCATCACGCTGTGACTGTGCCCCATCACGTTGTTAGTGTGCCACATCACGCTGTGCGTGTATCTCATCATGCTGTGAGTGTGCCCCATCACGCTGTGAGTGTGCCCCACCATGTTGTGAGTGTGCCCCACCACGCTGTGAGTGTGCCCCACCACGCTGTGAGTGTGCCCCATCATGCTGTGAGTGTGCACCATCAAGCTTTGAGTGTGCCCCATCAAGCTTTGAGTGTGCCCCATCACGCTGTGAGTGTGCCCCATCACGCTGTGAGTGTGCCCCATCACGCTGTGAGTGTGTCCCATCATGCTGTGACTGTGCCCCATCACGCTGTGAGTGTGCCCCATCACGCTGTGAGTGTGCCCCATCACGCTGTGAGTGTGCCCCATCACGCTGTGAGTGTGCCCAATCACGCTGTGAGTGTGCCCCATCACGCTGTGAGTGTGCCCCATCACGCTGTGAGTGTGTCCCATCATGCTGTGACTGTGCCCCATCACGCTGTGAGTGTGCCCCATCACGCTGTGAGTGTGCCCCATCACGCTGTGAGTGTGCCCCATCACGCTGTGAGTGTGCCCCATCACGCTGTGAGTGTGCCCCATCACGCTGTGAGTGTTCCCCATCACGCTGTGAGTGTTCCTCATCACGCTGTGTGTGTGCCCCATCACGCTGTGAGTGTGCCCCATCACGCTGTGAGTGTGCCCCATCACGCTGTGAGTATGACCGATCACGCTGTGACTGTGCCCTATCACGCTGTGTGTGTGCCCCATCACGCTGTGACTGTGCCCCATCATGCTGTGAGTGTGCCCCACCACGCTGTGAGTGTGCCCCATCACGCTGTGAGTGTGCCCCATCACGCTGTGAGTGTGCCTCATCACGCTGTGAGTGTGCCCCATCACGCTGTGAGTGTGCCCCATCACGCTGTGACTGTGCCTCATCAATCTGTGAGTGTGCCCCATCACGCTGTGACTGTGCTCCATCACGCTGTGAGTGTGCCCCATCACGCTGTGAGTGTGCCCCAACACGCTGTGAGTGTGCCCCATCACGCTGTGACTGTGCCTCATCAATCTGTGAGTGTGCCCCATCACGCTGTGAGTGTGCCCCATCACGCTGTGAGTATGACCCATCACGCTGTGAGTGTGCCCCATCATGCTGTGACTGTGCTCCATCACGCTGTGAGTGTTCCCCATCACGCTGTGAGTATGACCCATCACGCTGTGAGTGTGCCCCATCACGCTGTGACTGTGCCCCATCACGCTGTGAGTGTGCCCCATCATGCTGTGAGTGTGCCCCATCACGCTGTGACTGTGCCCCATCACTCTGTGAGTGTGCCCCATCACGCTGTGAGTGTGCTCCATCACGCTGTGAGTGTTCCCCATCACGCTGTGACTGTGCCCCATCACGCTGTGACTGTGCCCCATCACGCTGTGAGTGTGCTCCATCATGCTGTGAGTGTGCCCCATCACGCTGTGACTGTGCCCCATCACTCTGTGAGTGTGCCCCATCACGCTGTGAGTGTGCTCCATCACGCTGTGACTGTGCTCCATCACGCTGTGAGTGTGCCCCATCACGCTGTGACTGTGCCCCATCACGCTGTGACTGTGCCCCATCACGCTGTGAGTGTGCCCCATCACGCTGTGACTGTGCCCCTTCATGCTGTGAGTGTGCCCCATCATGCTGTGACTGTGCCCCATCACGCTGTGAGTGTGCCCCATCACGCTGTGAGTGTTCCCCATCACGCTGTGAGTGTTCCTCATCACGCTGTGTGTGTGCCCCATCACGCTGTGAGTGTGCCCCATCACGCTGTGAGTGTGCCCCATCACGCTGTGAGTATGACCGATCACGCTGTGACTGTGCCCTATCACGCTGTGTGTGTGCCCCATCACGCTGTGACTGTGCCCCATCACGCTGTGAGTGTGCCCCACCACGCTGTGAGTGTGCCCCATCACGCTGTGAGTGTGCCCCATCACGCTGTGAGTGTGCCTCATCACGCTGTGAGTGTGCCCCATCACGCTGTGAGTGTGCCCCATCACGCTGTGACTGTGCCCCATCACGCTGTGAGTGTGCCCCATCATGCTGTGAGTGTGCCCCATCACGCTGTGACTGTGCCCCATCACTCTGTGAGTGTGCCCCATCACGCTGTGAGTGTGCTCCATCACGCTGTGACTGTGCTCCATCACGCTGTGAGTGTTCCCATCACGCTGTGACTGTGCCCCATCACGCTGTGACTGCGCCCCATCACGCTGTGAGTGTGCCCCATCACGCTGTGTGTGTGCCCCATCACGCTGTGACTGTGCCCCATCACGCTGTGAGTGTGACCCATCACACTGTGACTGTGCCCCATCACGCTGTGAGTGTGCCCCATCACGCTGTGAGTGTGCCCCATCACGCTGTGACTGTGCCCCATCACACTGTGACTGTGCCCCATCACGCTGTGACTGTGCCCCATCACGCTGTGAGTGTGCCCCATCACGCTGTGACTGTGCCCCATCACGCTTTGAGTGTGCCCCATCACGCTGTGACTGTGCCCCATCACGCTGTGAGTGTGCCCCATCACGCTGTGAGTGTGCCCCATCACGCTGTGACTGTGCCCCATCACTCTGTGACTGTGCCCCATCACGCTGTGAGTATGACCGATCACGCTGTGACTGTGCCCTATCACGCTGTGAGTGTGCCCCATCACGCTGTGACTGTGCCCCATCACGCTGTGAGTGTGCCCCATCACGCTGTGAGTGTGCCCCATCACTCTGTGAGTGTGCCCCATCACGCTGTGAGTGTGCTCCATCACGCTGTGACTGTGCTCCATCACGCTGTGAGTGTGCCCCATCACTCTGTGAGTGTGCCCCATCACGCTGTGAGTGTGCCCCATCACGCTGTGAGTGTGGCCGATCACGCTGTGACTGTGCCCCATCACGTTGTTAGTGTGCTACATCACGCTGTGCGTGTATCTCATCATGCTGTGAGTGTGCCCCATCACGCTGTGAGTGTGCCCCACCATGTTGTGAGTGTGCCCCACCACGCTGTGAGTGTGCCCCACCACGCTGTGAGTGTGCCCCATCATGCTGTGAGTGTGCCCCATCAAGCTTTGAGTGTGCCCCATCAAGCTTTGAGTGTGCCCCATCACGCTGTGAGTGTGCCCCATCACGCTGTGAGTGTGCCCCATCACGCTGTGAGTGTGTCCCATCATGCTGTGACTGTGCCCCATCACGCTGTGAGTGTGCCCCATCACGCTGTGAGTGTGCCCCATCACGCTGTGAGTGTGCCCCATCACGCTGTGAGTGTGCCCAATCACGCTGTGAGTGTGCCCCATCACGCTGTGAGTGTGCCCCATCACGCTGTGAGTGTGTCCCATCATGCTGTGACTGTGCCCCATCACGCTGTGAGTGTGCCCCATCACGCTGTGAGTGTGCCCCATCACGCTGTGAGTGTGCCCCATCACGCTGTGAGTGTGCCCCATCACGCTGTGAGTGTGACCCATCACGCTGTGAGTGTGCCCCATCACGCTGTGACTGTGCCCCATCACGCTGTGAGTGTGACCTATCACGCAGTGAGTCTGCCCCATCACGCTGTGAGTGTGCCCCATCACGCTGTGAGTGTGCCCCATCACGCTGTGAGTGTGCCCCATCACGCTGTGACTGTGCCCCATCACGCTGTGACTGTGCCCTATCTCGCTGTGAGTTTGCCCCATCACGTTGTGAGTGTGCCCCATCACGCTGTGAGTGTGCCCCATCACGCTGTGACTGTGCCCCATCACGCTGTGAGTGTGCCCCATCACGCTGTGACTGTGCCCCATCACGCTGTGACTGTGCCCCATCACGCTGTGAGTGTGCCCCATCACGCTGTGACTGTGCCCCTTCATGCTGTGAGTGTGCCCCATCATGCTGTGACTGTGCCCCATCACGCTGTGAGTGTGCCCCATCACGCTGTGAGTGTGCCCCATCACGCTGTGAGTGTTCCCCATCACGCTGTGAGTGTTCCTCATCACGCTGTGTGTGTGCCCCATCACGCTGTGAGTGTGCCCCATCACGCTGTGAGTGTGCCCCATCACGCTGTGAGTATGACCGATCACGCTGTGACTGTGCCCTATCACGCTGTGTGTTTGCCCCATCACGCTGTGACTGTGCCCCATCATGCTGTGAGTGTGCCCCACCACGCTGTGAGTGTGCCCCATCACGCTGTGAGTGTGCCCCATCACGCTGTGAGTGTGCCCCATCACGCTGTGAGTGTGTCCCATCACGCTGTGACTGTGCCCCATCACGCTGTGAGTGTGCCCCATCACGCTGTGACTGTGCCCCATCACGCTGTGAGTGTGCCCCATCACGCTGTGACTGTGCCCCATCACGCTGTGAGTGTGCCTCATCACGCTGTGAGTGTGCCCCATCACGCTGTGAGTGTGCCCCATCACGCTGTGACTGTGCCTCATCAATCTGTGAGTGTGCCCCATCACGCTGTGACTGTGCTCCATCACGCTGTGAGTGTGCCCCATCACGCTGTGAGTGTGCCCCAACACGCTGTGAGTGTGCCCCATCACGCTGTGACTGTGCCTCATCAATCTGTGAGTGTGCCCCATCACGCTGTGAGTGTGCCCCATCACGCTGTGAGTATGACCCATCACGCTGTGAGTGTGCCCCATCATGCTGTGACTGTGCTCCATCACGCTGTGAGTGTTCCCCATCACGCTGTGAGTATGACCCATCACGCTGTGAGTGTGCCCCATCACGCTGTGACTGTGCCCCATCACGCTGTGAGTGTGCCCCATCATGCTGTGAGTGTGCCCCATCACGCTGTGACTGTGCCCCATCACTCTGTGAGTGTGCCCCATCACGCTGTGAGTGTGCTCCATCACGCTGTGAGTGTTCCCCATCACGCTGTGACTGTGCCCCATCACGCTGTGACTGTGCCCCATCACGCTGTGAGTGTGCCCCATCATGCTGTGAGTGTGCCCCATCACGCTGTGACTGTGCCCCATCACTCTGTGAGTGTGCCCCATCACGCTGTGAGTGTGCTCCATCACGCTGTGACTGTGCTCCATCACGCTGTGAGTGTTCCCCATCACGCTGTGACTGTGCCCCATCACGCTGTGACTGTGCCCCATCGCGCTGTGACTGTGCCCCATCGCGCTGTGTGTGTGCCCCATCACGCTGTGACTGTGCCCCATCACGCTGTGAGTGTGACCCATCACACTGTGACTGTGCCCCATCACGCTGTGAGTGTGCCCCATCACGCTGTGAGTGTGCCCCATCACGCTGTGAGTGTGCCCCATCACGCTGTGACTGTGCCCCATCACGCTGTGACAGTGCCCCATCACGCTGTGACTGTGCCCCATCACGCTGTGAGTGTGCCCCATCACGCTGTGACTGTGCCCCATCACGCTTTGAGTGTGCCCCATCACGCTGTGACTGTGCCCCATCACGCTGTGAGTGTGCCCCATCACGCTGTGAGTGTGCCCCATCACGCTGTGAGTGTGCCCCATCACGCTGTGTGTGTGCCCCATCACGCTGTGACTGTGCCCCATCACGCTGTGAGTGTGCCCCATCACGCTGTGACTGTGCCTCATCACGCTGTGAGTATGACCGATCACGCTGTGACTGTGCCCTATCACGCTGTGAGTGTGCCCCATCACGCTGTGACTGTGCCCCATCACGCTGTGAGTGTGCCCCATCACGCTGTGACTGTGCCTCATCAATCTGTGAGTGTGCCCCATCACTCTGTGAGTGTGCCCCATCACGCTGTGAGTGTGCTCCATCACGCTGTGACTGTGCTCCATCACGCTGTGAGTGTGCCCCATCACTCTGTGAGTGTGCCCCATCACGCTGTGAGTGTGCTCCATCACGCTGTGACTGTGCCACATCACGCTGTGACTGTGGCCCATCACGCTGTGACTGTGCCCCATCACTCTGTGAGTGTGCGCCATCACGCTGTGAGTGTGCCCCATCACGCGGTGAGTGTGCCCCATCACTCTGTGACTGTGCCCCATCACGCTTTGAGTGTGCCCCATCACGCTGTGAGTGTGCCCCATCACACTGTGAGTGTGCCCCATCACGCTGTGAGTGTGCCCCATCACGCTGTGAGTGTGCCCCATCACGCTGTGAGTGTGCCCCATCACGCTGTGTGTGTGCCCCATCACGCTGTGAGTGTGCCCCATCACGCTGTGACTGTGCCCCATCACGCTGTGAGTGTGCCCCATCACGCTGTGACTGTACCCCATCATGCTGTGAATGTGACCCATCATGCTGTGAGTGTGCCTCATCACGCTGTTAGTGTGCCCCATCACGCTGTGAGAGTGCCCCATCACGCTGTGAGTGTGCCTCATCACGCTGTTAGTGTGCCCCATCACGCTGTGACTCTGCCCCATCACGCTGTGAGTGTGCCCCATCACACTGTGAGTGTGCCCCATCACGCTGTGAGTGTGCCCCATCACGCTGTGAGTGTGCCCCATCACGCTGTGACTGTGCCCCATCACGCTGTGAGTGTGCCCCATCACGCTGTGACTGTGCCCCATCACGCTGTGACTGTGCCCCATCACGCTGTGAGTGTGCCCCATCACGCTGTGACTGTGCCCCATTACGCTGTGAGTGTGCCCCATCACGCTGTGACAGTGCCCCACCACACTGTGAGTGTGCCCCATCACGCTGTGACTGTGCCCCATCACGCTGTGACTGTGCCCCATCACGCTGTGAGTGTGCCCCATCACGCTGTGACAGTGCCCCACCACGCTGTGAGTGTGCCCCATCATGCTGTGAGTGTGTCCCATCATGCTTTGAGTGTGCCCCATCACGCTGTGAGTGTGCCCCACCACGCTGTGAGTGTGCCCCATCACTCTGTGACTGTTCCCCATCATGATGTGACTGTGCCCCATCAAGCTGTGACTGTGCCCCATCACGCTGTGACTGTGCCCCATCACGCTGTGTGTGTGCCCCATCACGCTGTGAGTGTGCCCCATCACGCTGTGAGTGTGTCCCATCACGCTGTGACTGTGCCCCATCATGCTGTGACTGTGCCCCATCACGCTGTGAGTCTGCCCCATCACGCTGTGACAGTGCCCCACCACGCTGTGAGTGTGCCCCATCACGCTGTGAGTGTGCCCCATCACGCTGTGAGTGTGTCCCATCACGCTGTGACAGTGCCCCACCACGCTGTGAGTGTGCCCCATCACGCTGTGACTGTGGCCCATCACGCTGTGATTGTGCCCCATCACGCTGTGAGTGTGCCCCATCACACTGTGACTGTGCCACATCACGCTGTGAGTGTGCCTCATCACGCTGTGAGTGTGTCCCATCACGCTGTGAGAGTCCCCCATCACACTGTGAGTGTGCCCCATCACGCTGTGACTGTTCCCCATCACGCTGTGACTGTGCCGCATCACGCTGTAAGTGTGTGACCCATCACGCTGTGAGTGTGCCCCATCACGCTGTGACTGTGCCCCATCACGCTGTGACTGTGCCCCATCATGCTGTGAGTGTGCCCCATCACGCTGTGAGTGTGCCCCATCACGCTGTGACAGTGCCCCACCACGCTGTGAGTGTGCCCCACCACGCTGTGAGTGTGCCCCATCACGCTGTGACTGTGCCCCATCACGCTGTGACTGTGCGCCATCACGCTGTGACTGTGCCCCATCACGCTGTGACTGTGCTCCATCACGCTGTGACTGTGCCCCATCACGCTGTGACTGTGCCCCATCACGCTGTGACTGTGCTCCATCACGCTGTGACTGTGCCCCATCACGCTGTGACTGTGCCCCATCACGCTGTGAGTATGACCCATCACGCTGAGAGTGTGTCCCATCACGCTGTGAGTGTGCCCCACCACGCTATGAGTGTGGCCCATCACGCTGTGAGTGTGTCCCATCACGCTGTGAGTGTGTCCCATCACGCTGTGAGTGTGTCCCATCACACTGTGAGTGTGTCCCATCACGCTGTGAGTGTGTCCCATCACGCTGTGAGTGTGTCCCATCACGCTGTGAGTGTGTCCCATCACGCTGTGACTGTGCTCCATCACGCTGTGAGTGTGCCCATCACGCTGAGAGCGTGCCCCACCACGCTGTGAGTGTGCCCCATCACGCTGTGACTGTGCCCCATCACGCTGTGAGTGTGCTCCATCACGCTATGAGTGTGCTCCATCACGCTATGAGTGTGGCCCATCACGGTGTGACTGTGCCCCATCACGCTGTGACTGTGCCCCATCACGCTGAGAGCGTGCCCCACCACACTGTGAGTGTGTCCCATCACGCTGTGAGTGTGCTCCATCACGCTGTGACTGTGCCCCATCACGCTGTGAGTGTGCCTCATCACGCTGTGAGTGTGCCCCATCACGCTGTGAGTGTGTCCCATCACTCTGTGAGTGTGCTCCATCACGCTGTGAGTCTGCTCCATCACGCTGTGAGTGTGCCCCATCACTCTGTGACTGTGCCCCATCACGCTGTGACTGTGCTCCATCACGCTGTGAGTGTGCCCCATCACACTGTGAGTGTGCCCCATCACGCTGTGACTGTGCTCCATCACGCTGTGAGTGTGCCCATCACGCTGTGAGTGTTTCCCATCACGCTGTGACTGTGCTCCATCACGCTGTGAGTGTGCCCATCACGCTGAGAGCGTGCCCCACCACGCTATGAGTGTTCCCCATCACGCTGTGTGTGTGCCCATCACGCTGTGACTGTGCTCCATCACGCTGTGAGTGTGCCCCATCACACTGTGAGTGTGCTCCATCACGCTGTGACTGTGCCCCATCACGCTATGACTGTGCTCCATCACGCTGTAAGTGTGCCCCATCACACTGTGAGTGTGCCCCATCACGCTGTGACTGTGCCCCATCACGCTGAGAGCGTGCCCCACCATGCTGTGAGTGTGGCCCATCACGCTGTGAGTGTGCCCCATCACGCTGTGACTGTGCCCCATCACGCTGTGAGTGTGCCCCATCACGCTGTGAATGTGCCCCATCACGCTGTGACTGTGCCCCATCACGCTGTGAGTGTGCCCCATCACACTGTGAGTGTGCCCCATCACGCTGTGAGTGTGCCCCATCACGCTGTGACTGTGCCCCATCACGCTGAGAGCGTGCCCCACCACGCTATGAGTGTGGCCCATCACGCTGTGAGTGTGCCCCATCACGCTGTGACTGTGCCCCATCACGCTGTGACTGTGCCCCATCACGCTGTGAGTGTGCCCCATCACGCTGTGAGTGTGCCCCATCACGCAGTGAGTGTGCCCCATCACGCTGTGAGTGTGCCCCATCACGCTGTGACTGTGCCCCATCACGCTGTGAGTGTGCCCCATCACGCTGTGACTGTGCCTCATCACGCTGTGAGTGTGCCCCATCACCCTGTGAGTGTGCCCCATCACGCTGTGAGTGTGCCCCATCACGCTGTGAGTGTGCCCCATCACGCTGTGACTGTGCCCCATCACGCTGTGACTGTGCCCCAACATGCTGTGAGTGTGCCCCATCACGCTGTGAGTGTGCCCCATCACGCTGTGACTGTGCCCCATCATGCTGTGAGTGTGCCCCATCACGCTGTGAGTGTGCCCCATCACGCTGTGACAGTGCCCCACCACTCTGTGAGTGTGCCCCATCACGCTGTGACTGTGCCCCATCACTCTGTGAGTGTGCCCCATCACGCTGTGAGTGTGCTCCAGCACGCTGTGAGTGTGCTCCATCACGCTGTGAGTGTGCTCCATCACGCTGTGACTGTGCCCCATCACGCTGTGACTGTGCCCCATCACGCTGTGAGTGTGCCCCATCATGCTGTGACTGTGCTCCATCACGCTGTGACTGTGCTCCATCACGCTGTGACTGTGCCCCATCACGCTGTGACTGTGCCCCATCACGCTGTGAGTGTGCCCCATCACGCTGTGACTGTGCCCCATCACGCTGAGAGCGTGCCCCATCATGCTGTGAGTGTGCCCCATCACGCTGTGACTGTGCTCCATCACGCTGTGACTGTGCTCCATCACGCTGTGAGTGTGCCCCATCAAGCTGTGAGTGTGCCCCATCACGCTGTGACTGTGCTCCATCACGCTGTGACTGTGCTCCATCACGCTTTGAGTGTGCTCCATCACGCTGTGACTGTGCTCCATCACGCTGTGACTGTGCTCCATCACGCTGTGACTGTGCTCCATCACGCTGTGAGTGTGCCCCATCATGCTGTGAGTGTGCCCCATCACGCTGTGACTGTGCTCCATCACACTGTGACTGTGCTCCATCATGCTGTGAGTGTGCTCCATCACGCTGTGACTGTGCTCCATCATTCTGTGACTGTGCCCCGTCACGCTGTGAGTGTGCCCCATCATGCTGTGAGTGTGCCCCATCACGCTGTGACTGTGCCCCATCACGCTGTGACTGTGCCCCATCACGCTGTGACTGTGCCCCACCACGCTGTGACTGTGCTCCATCACGCTGTGACTGTGCCCCATCACTCTGTGAGTGTGCCCCATCACGCTGTGAGTGTGCTCCATCACGCTGTGACTGTGCCACATCACGCTGTGACTGTGGCCCATCACGCTGTGACTGTGCCCCATCACTCTGTCAGTGTGCGCCATCACGCTGTGAGTGTGCCCCATCACGCGGTGAGTGTGCCCCATCACTCTGTGACTGTGCCCCATCACGCTTTGAGTGTGCCCCATCACGCTGTGAGTGTGCCCCATCACACTGTGAGTGTGCCCCATCACGCTGTGAGTGTGCCCCATCACGCTGTGAGTGTGCCCCATCACGCTGTGAGTGTGCCCCATCACGCTGTGAGTGTGCCCCATCACGCTGTGTGTGTGCCCCATCACGCTGTGAGTGTGCCCCATCACGCTGTGACTGTGCCCCATCACGCTGTGAGTGTGCCCCATCACGCTGTGACTGTACCCCATCACGCTGTGAATGTGACCCATCACGCTGTGAGTGTGCCTCATCACGCTGTTAGTGTGCCCCATCACGCTGTGAGAGTGCCCCATCACGCTGTGAGTGTGCCTCATCACGCTGTTAGTGTGCCCCATCACGCTGTGACTCTGCCCCATCACGCTGTGAGTGTGCCCCATCACACTGTGAGTGTGCCCCATCACGCTGTGAGTGTGCCCCATCACGCTGTGAGTGTGCTCCATCACGCTGTGACTGTGCCCCATCACTCTGTGAGTGTGCCCCATCACGCTGTGAGTGTGCTCCATCACGCTGTGACTGTGCCACATCACGCTGTGACTGTGGCCCATCACGCTGTGACTGTGCCCCATCACTCTGTGAGTGTGCGCCATCACGCTGTGAGTGTGCCCCATCACGCGGTGAGTGTGCCCCATCACTCTGTGACTGTGCCCCATCACGCTTTGAGTGTGCCCCATCACGCTGTGAGTGTGCCCCATCACACTGTGAGTGTGCCCCATCACGCTGTGAGTGTGCCCCATCACGCTGTGAGTGTGCCCCATCACACTGTGAGTGTGCCCCATCACGCTGTGTGTGTGCCCCATCACGCTGTGAGTGTGCCCCATCACGCTGTGACTGTGCCCGATCACGCTGTGAGTGTGCCCCATCACGCTGTGACTGTACCCCATCACGCTGTGAATGTGACCCATCACGCTGTGAGTGTGCCTCATCACGCTGTGAGTGTGCCCCATCACGCTGTGAGTGTGCCCCATCACGCTGTGAGTGTGCCCCATCACGCTGTGACTGTGCCCCATCACTCTGTGACTGTGCCCCATCACGCTGTGAGTATGACCGATCACGCTGTGACTATGCCCTATCACGCTGTGAGTGTGCCCCATCACGCTGTGACTGTGCCCCATCACGCTGTGAGTGTGCCCCATCACGCTGTGAGTGTGCCCCATCACTCTGTGAGTGTGCCCCATCACGCTGTGAGTGTGCTCCATCACGCTGTGACTGTGCTCCATCACGCTGTGAGTGTGCCCCATCACTCTGTGAGTGTGCCCCATCACGCTGTGAGTGTGCCCCATCACGCTGTGAGTGTGGCCCATCACGCTGTGACTGTGCCCCATCACGTTGTTAGTGTGCCACATCACGCTGTGCGTGTATCTCATCATGCTGTGAGTGTGCCCCATCACGCTGTGAGTGTGCCCCACCATGTTGTGAGTGTGCCCCACCACGCTGTGAGTGTGCCCCACCACGCTGTGAGTGTGCCCCATCATGCTGTGAGTGTGCCCCATCAAGCTTTGAGTGTGCCCCATCAAGCTTTGAGTGTGCCCCATCACGCTGTGAGTGTGCCCCATCACGCTGTGAGTGTGCCCCATCACGCTGTGAGTGTGTCCCATCATGCTGTGACTGTGCCCCATCACGCTGTGAGTGTGCCCCATCACGCTGTGAGTGTGCCCCATCACGCTGTGAGTGTGCCCCATCACGCTGTGAGTGTGCCCAATCACGCTGTGAGTGTGCCCCATCACGCTGTGAGTGTGCCCCATCACGCTGTGAGTGTGTCCCATCATGCTGTGACTGTGCCCCATCACGCTGTGAGTGTGCCCCATCACGCTGTGAGTGTGCCCCATCACGCTGTGAGTGTGCCCCATCACGCTGTGAGTGTGCCCCATCACGCTGTGAGTGTGACCCATCACGCTGTGAGTGTGCCCCATCAGGCTGTGACTGTGCCCCATCACGCTGTGAGTGTGACCTATCACGCAGTGAGTCTGCCCCATCACGCTGTGAGTGTGCCCCATCACGCTGTGAGTGTGCCCCATCACGCTGTGAGTGTGCCCCATCACGCTGTGACTGTGCCCCATCACGCTGTGACTGTGCCCTATCTCGCTGTGAGTTTGCCCCATCACGTTGTGAGTGTGCCCCATCACGCTGTGAGTGTGCCCCATCACGCTGTGACTGTGCCCCATCACGCTGTGAGTGTGCCCCATCACGCTGTGACTGTGCCCCATCACGCTGTGACTGTGCCCCATCACGCTGTGAGTGTGCCCCATCACGCTGTGACTGTGCCCCTTCATGCTGTGAGTGTGCCCCATCATGCTGTGACTGTGCCCCATCACGCTGTGAGTGTGCCCCATCACGCTGTGAGTGTGCCCCATCACGCTGTGAGTGTTCCCCATCACGCTGTGAGTGTTCCTCATCACGCTGTGTGTGTGCCCCATCACGCTGTGAGTGTGCCCCATCACGCTGTGAGTGTGCCCCATCACGCTGTGAGTATGACCGATCACGCTGTGACTGTGCCCTATCACGCTGTGTGTGTGCCCCATCACGCTGTGACTGTGCCCCATCATGCTGTGAGTGTGCCCCACCACGCTGTGAGTGTGCCCCATCACGCTGTGAGTGTGCCCCATCACGCTGTGAGTGTGCCTCATCACGCTGTGAGTGTGCCCCATCACGCTGTGAGTGTGCCCCATCACGCTGTGACTGTGCCTCATCAATCTGTGAGTGTGCCCCATCACGCTGTGACTGTGCTCCATCACGCTGTGAGTGTGCCCCATCACGCTGTGAGTGTGCCCCAACACGCTGTGAGTGTGCCCCATCACGCTGTGACTGTGCCTCATCAATCTGTGAGTGTGCCCCATCACGCTGTGAGTGTGCCCCATCACGCTGTGAGTATGACCCATCACGCTGTGAGTGTGCCCCATCATGCTGTGACTGTGCTCCATCACGCTGTGAGTGTTCCCCATCACGCTGTGAGTATGACCCATCACGCTGTGAGTGTGCCCCATCACGCTGTGACTGTGCCCCATCACGCTGTGAGTGTGCCCCATCATGCTGTGAGTGTGCCCCATCACGCTGTGACTGTGCCCCATCACTCTGTGAGTGTGCCCCATCACGCTGTGAGTGTGCTCCATCACGCTGTGAGTGTTCCCCATCACGCTGTGACTGTGCCCCATCACGCTGTGACTGTGCCCCATCACGCTGTGAGTGTGCCCCATCATGCTGTGAGTGTGCCCCATCACGCTGTGACTGTGCCCCATCACTCTGTGAGTGTGCCCCATCACGCTGTGAGTGTGCTCCATCACGCTGTGACTGTGCTCCATCACGCTGTGAGTGTGCCCCATCACGCTGTGACTGTGCCCCATCACGCTGTGACTGTGCCCCATCACGCTGTGAGTGTGCCCCATCACGCTGTGACTGTGCCCCTTCATGCTGTGAGTGTGCCCCATCATGCTGTGACTGTGCCCCATCACGCTGTGAGTGTGCCCCATCACGCTGTGAGTGTTCCCCATCACGCTGTGAGTGTTCCTCATCACGCTGTGTGTGTGCCCCATCACGCTGTGAGTGTGCCCCATCACGCTGTGAGTGTGCCCCATCACGCTGTGACTATGACCGATCACGCTGTGACTGTGCCCTATCACGCTGTGTGTGTGCCCCATCACGCTGTGACTGTGCCCCATCACGCTGTGAGTGTGCCCCACCACGCTGTGAGTGTGCCCCATCACGCTGTGAGTGTGCCCCATCACGCTGTGAGTGTGCCTCATCACGCTGTGAGTGTGCCCCATCACGCTGTGAGTGTGCCCCATCACGCTGTGACTGTGCCCCATCACGCTGTGAGTGTGCCCCATCATGCTGTGAGTGTGCCCCATCACGCTGTGACTGTGCCCCATCACTCTGTGAGTGTGCCCCATCACGCTGTGAGTGTGCTCCATCACGCTGTGACTGTGCTCCATCACGCTGTGAGTGTTCCCATCACGCTGTGACTGTGCCCCATCACGCTGTGACTGCGCCCCATCACGCTGTGAGTGTGCCCCATCACGCTGTGTGTGTGCCCCATCACGCTGTGACTGTGCCCCATCACGCTGTGAGTGTGACCCATCACACTGTGACTGTGCCCCATCACGCTGTGAGTGTGCCCCATCACGCTGTGAGTGTGCCCCATCACGCTGTGACTGTGCCCCATCACACTGTGACTGTGCCCCATCACGCTGTGACTGTGCCCCATCACGCTGTGAGTGTGCCCCATCACGCTGTGACTGTGCCCCATCACGCTTTGAGTGTGCCCCATCACGCTGTGACTGTGCCCCATCACGCTGTGAGTGTGCCCCATCACGCTGTGAGTGTGCCCCATCACGCTGTGAGTGTGCCCCATCACGCTGTGACTGTGCCCCATCACTCTGTGACTGTGCCCCATCACGCTGTGAGTAAGACCGATCACGCTGTGACTGTGCCCTATCACGCTGTGAGTGTGCCCCATCACGCTGTGACTGTGCCCCATCACGCTGTGAGTGTGCCCCATCACGCTGTGAGTGTGCCCCATCACTCTTTGAGTGTGCCCCATCACGCTGTGAGTGTGCTCCATCATGCTGTGACTGTGCTCCATCACGCTGTGAGTGTGCCCCATCACTCTGTGAGTGTGCCCCATCACGCTGTGAGTGTGCCCCATCACGCTGTGAGTGTGGCCGATCACGCTGTGACTGTGCCCCATCACGTTGTTAGTGTGCTACATCACGCTGTGCGTGTATCTCATCATGCTGTGAGTGTGCCCCATCACGCTGTGAGTGTGCCCCACCATGTTGTGAGTGTGCCCCACCACGCTGTGAGTGTGCCCCACCACGCTGTGAGTGTGCCCCATCATGCTGTGAGTGTGCCCCATCACGCTGTGAGTGTGCCCCATCACGCTGTGAGTGTGCCCCATCACGCTGTGAGTGTGCCCAATCACGCTGTGAGTGTGCCCCATCACGCTGTGAGTGTGCCCCATCACGCTGTGAGTGTGTCCCATCATGCTGTGACTGTGCCCCATCACGCTGTGAGTGTGCCCCATCACGCTGTGAGTGTGCCCCATCACGCTGTGAGTGTGCCCCATCACGCTGTGAGTGTGCCCCATCACGCTGTGAGTGTGACCCATCACGCTGTGAGTGTGCCCCATCACGCTGTGACTGTGCCCCATCACGCTGTGAGTGTGACCTATCACGCAGTGAGTCTGCCCCATCACGCTGTGAGTGTGCCCCATCACGCTGTGAGTGTGCTCCATCACGCTGTGAGTGTGCCCCATCACGCTGTGACTGTGCCCCATCACGCTGTGACTGTGCCCTATCTCGCTGTGAGTTTGCCCCATCACGTTGTGAGTGTGCCCCATCACGCTGTGAGTGTGCCCCATCACGCTGTGACTGTGCCCCATCACGCTGTGAGTGTGCCCCATCACGCTGTGACTGTGCCCCATCACGCTGTGACTGTGCCCCATCACGCTGTGAGTGTGCCCCATCACGCTGTGACTGTGCCCCTTCATGCTGTGAGTGTGCCCCATCATGCTGTGACTGTGCCCCATCACGCTGTGAGTGTGCCCCATCACGCTGTGAGTGTGCCCCATCACGCTGTGAGTGTTCCCCATCACGCTGTGAGTGTTCCTCATCACGCTGTGTGTGTGCCCCATCACGCTGTGAGTGTGCCCCATCACGCTGTGAGTGTGCCCCATCACGCTGTGAGTATGACCGATCACGCTGTGACTGTGCCCTATCACGCTGTGTGTTTGCCCCATCACGCTGTGACTGTGCCCCATCATGCTGTGAGTGTGCCCCACCACGCTGTGAGTGTGCCCCATCACGCTGTGAGTGTGCCCCATCACGCTGTGAGTGTGCCCCATCACGCTGTGAGTGTGTCCCATCACGCTGTGACTGTGCCCCATCACGCTGTGAGTGTGCCCCATCACGCTGTGACTGTGCCCCATCACGCTGTGAGTGTGCCCCATCACGCTGTGACTGTGCCCCATCACGCTGTGAGTGTGCCTCATCACGCTGTGAGTGTGCCCCATCACGCTGTGAGTGTGCCCCATCACGCTGTGACTGTGCCTCATCAATCTGTGAGTGTGCCCCATCACGCTGTGACTGTGCTCCATCACGCTGTGAGTGTGCCCCATCACGCTGTGAGTGTGCCCCAACACGCTGTGAGTGTGCCCCATCACGCTGTGACTGTGCCTCATCAATCTGTGAGTGTGCCCCATCACGCTGTGAGTGTGCCCCATCACGCTGTGAGTATGACCCATCACGCTGTGAGTGTGCCCCATCATGCTGTGACTGTGCTCCATCACGCTGTGAGTGTTCCCCATCACGCTGTGAGTATGATCCATCACGCTGTGAGTGTGCCCCATCACGCTGTGACTGTGCCCCATCACGCTGTGAGTGTGCCCCATCATGCTGTGAGTGTGCCCCATCACGCTGTGACTGTGCCCCATCACTCTGTGAGTGTGCCCCATCACGCTGTGAGTGTGCTCCATCACGCTGTGAGTGTTCCCCATCACGCTGTGACTGTGCCCCATCACGCTGTGACTGTGCCCCATCACGCTGTGAGTGTGCCCCATCATGCTGTGAGTGTGCCCCATCACGCTGTGACTGTGCCCCATCACTCTGTGAGTGTGCCCCATCACGCTGTGAGTGTGCTCCATCACGCTGTGACTGTGCTCCATCACGCTGTGAGTGTTCCCCATCACGCTGTGACTGTGCCCCATCACGCTGTGACTGTGCCCCATCGCACTGTGAGTGTGCCCCATCACGCTGTGTGTGTGCCCCATCACGCTGTGACTGTGCCCCATCACGCTGTGAGTGTGACCCATCACACTGTGACTGTGCCCCATCACGCTGTGAGTGTGCCCCATCACGCTGTGAGTGTGCCCCATCACGCTGTGAGTGTGCCCCATCACGCTGTGACTGTGCCCCATCACGCTGTGACAGTGCCCCATCACGCTGTGACTGTGCCCCATCACGCTGTGAGTGTGCCCCATCACGCTGTGACTGTGCCCCATCACGCTTTGAGTGTGCCCCATCACGCTGTGACTGTGCCCCATCACGCTGTGAGTGTGCCCCATCACGCTGTGAGTGTGCCCCATCACGCTGTGAGTGTGCCCCATCACGCTGTGTGTGTGCCCCATCACGCTGTGACTGTGCCCCATCACGCTGTGAGTGTGCCCCATCACGCTGTGACTGTGCCTCATCACGCTGTGAGTATGACCGATCACGCTGTGACTGTGCCCTATCACGCTGTGAGTGTGCCCCATCACGCTGTGACTGTGCCCCATCACGCTGTGAGTGTGCCCCATCACGCTGTGACTGTGCCTCATCAATCTGTGAGTGTGCCCCATCACTCTGTGAGTGTGCCCCATCACGCTGTGAGTGTGCTCCATCACGCTGTGACTGTGCTCCATCACGCTGTGAGTGTGCCCCATCACTCTGTGAGTGTGCCCCATCACGCTGTGAGTGTGCTCCATCACGCTGTGACTGTGCCACATCACGCTGTGACTGTGGCCCATCACGCTGTGACTGTGCCCCATCACTCTGTGAGTGTGCGCCATCACGCTGTGAGTGTGCCCCATCACGCGGTGAGTGTGCCCCATCACTCTGTGACTGTGCCCCATCACGCTTTGAGTGTGCCCCATCACGCTGTGAGTGTGCCCCATCACACTGTGAGTGTGCCCCATCACGCTGTGAGTGTGCCCCATCACGCTGTGAGTGTGCCCCATCACGCTGTGAGTGTGCCCCATCACGCTGTGTGTGTGCCCCATCACGCTGTGAGTGTGCCCCATCACGCTGTGACTGTGCCCCATCACGCTGTGAGTGTGCCCCATCACGCTGTGACTGTACCCCATCATGCTGTGAATGTGACCCATCATGCTGTGAGTGTGCCTCATCACGCTGTTAGTGTGCCCCATCACGCTGTGAGAGTGCCCCATCACGCTGTGAGTGTGCCTCATCACGCTGTTAGTGTGCCCCATCACGCTGTGACTCTGCCCCATCACGCTGTGAGTGTGCCCCATCACACTGTGAGTGTGCCCCATCACGCTGTGAGTGTGCCCCATCACGCTGTGAGTGTGCCCCATCACGCTGTGACTGTGCCCCATCACGCTGTGAGTGTGCCCCATCACGCTGTGACTGTGCCCCATCACGCTGTGACTGTACCCCATCACGCTGTGAGTGTGCCCCATCACGCTGTGACTGTGCCCCATTACGCTGTGAGTGTGCCCCATCACGCTGTGACAGTGCCCCACCACACTGTGAGTGTGCCCCATCACGCTGTGACTGTGCCCCATCACGCTGTGACTGTGCCCCATCACGCTGTGAGTGTGCCCCATCACGCTGTGACAGTGCCCCACCACGCTGTGAGTGTGCCCCATCATGCTGTGAGTGTGTCCCATCATGCTTTGAGTGTGCCCCATCACGCTGTGAGTGTGCCCCACCACGCTGTGAGTGTGCCCCATCACTCTGTGACTGTTCCCCATCATGATGTGACTGTGCCCCATCAAGCTGTGACTGTGCCCCATCACGCTGTGACTGTGCCCCATCACGCTGTGTGTGTGCCCCATCACGCTGTGAGTGTGCCCCATCACGCTGTGAGTGTGTCCCATCACGCTGTGACTGTGCCCCATCATGCTGTGACTGTGCCCCATCACGCTGTGAGTCTGCCCCATCACGCTGTGACAGTGCCCCACCACGCTGTGAGTGTGCCCCATCACGCTGTGAGTGTGCCCCATCACGCTGTGAGTGTGTCCCATCACGCTGTGACAGTGCCCCACCACGCTGTGAGTGTGCCCCATCACGCTGTGACTGTGGCCCATCACGCTGTGATTGTGCCCCATCACGCTGTGAGTGTGCCCCATCACACTGTGACTGTGCCACATCACGCTGTGAGTGTGCCTCATCACGCTGTGAGTGTGTCCCATCACGCTGTGAGAGTCCCCCATCACACTGTGAGTGTGCCCCATCACGCTGTGACTGTTCCCCATCACGCTGTGACTGTGCCGCATCACGCTGTAAGTGTGTGACCCATCACGCTGTGAGTGTGCCCCATCACGCTGTGACTGTGCCCCATCACGCTGTGACTGTGCCGCATCACGCTGTAAGTGTGACCCATCATGCTGTGAGTGTGCCCCATCACGCTGTGACTGTGCCCCATCACGCTGTGACTGTGCCCCATCACGCTGTGACTGTGCCCCATCACGCTGTGAGTGTGCCCCATCACGCTGTGACTGTGCCCCATCATGCTGTGAGTGTGCCCCATCACGCTGTGAGTGTGCCCCATCACGCTGTGACAGTGCCCCACCACGCTGTGAGTGTGCCCCACCACGCTGTGAGTGTGCCCCATCACGCTGTGACTGTGCCCCATCACGCTGTGACTGTGCGCCATCACGCTGTGACTGTGCCCCATCACGCTGTGACTGTGCTCCATCACGCTGTGACTGTGCCCCATCACGCTGTGACTGTGCCCCATCACGCTGTGACTGTGCTCCATCACGCTGTGACTGTGCCCCATCACGCTGTGACTGTGCCCCATCACGCTGTGAGTATGACCCATCACGCTGAGAGTGTGTCCCATCACGCTGTGAGTGTGCCCCACCACGCTATGAGTGTGGCCCATCACGCTGTGAGTGTGTCCCATCACGCTGTGAGTGTGTCCCATCACGCTGTGAGTGTGTCCCATCACACTGTGAGTGTGTCCCATCACGCTGTGAGTGTGTCCCATCACGCTGTGAGTGTGTCCCATCACGCTGTGAGTGTGTCCCATCACGCTGTGACTGTGCTCCATCACGCTGTGAGTGTGCCCATCACGCTGAGAGCGTGCCCCACCACGCTGTGAGTGTGCCCCATCACGCTGTGACTGTGCCCCATCACGCTGTGAGTGTGCTCCATCACGCTATGAGTGTGCTCCATCACGCTATGAGTGTGGCCCATCACGGTGTGACTGTGCCCCATCACGCTGTGACTGTGCCCCATCACGCTGAGAGCGTGCCCCACCACACTGTGAGTGTGTCCCATCACGCTGTGAGTGTGCTCCATCACGCTGTGACTGTGCCCCATCACGCTGTGAGTGTGCCTCATCACGCTGTGAGTGTGCCCCATCACGCTGTGAGTGTGTCCCATCACTCTGTGAGTGTGCTCCATCACGCTGTGAGTCTGCTCCATCACGCTGTGAGTGTGCCCCATCACTCTGTGACTGTGCCCCATCACGCTGTGACTGTGCTCCATCACGCTGTGAGTGTGCCCCATCACACTGTGAGTGTGCCCCATCACGCTGTGACTGTGCTCCATCACGCTGTGAGTGTGCCCATCACGCTGTGAGTGTTTCCCATCACGCTGTGACTGTGCTCCATCACGCTGTGAGTGTGCCCATCACGCTGAGAGCGTGCCCCACCACGCTATGAGTGTTCCCCATCACGCTGTGTGTGTGCCCATCACGCTGTGACTGTGCTCCATCACGCTGTGAGTGTGCCCCATCACACTGTGAGTGTGCTCCATCACGCTGTGACTGTGCCCCATCACGCTATGACTGTGCTCCATCACGCTGTAAGTGTGCCCCATCACACTGTGAGTGTGCCCCATCACGCTGTGACTGTGCCCCATCACGCTGAGAGCGTGCCCCACCATGCTGTGAGTGTGGCCCATCACGCTGTGAGTGTGCCCCATCACGCTGTGACTGTGCCCCATCACGCTGTGAGTGTGCCCCATCACGCTGTGAATGTGCCCCATCACGCTGTGACTGTGCCCCATCACGCTGTGAGTGTGCCCCATCACACTGTGAGTGTGCCCCATCACGCTGTGAGTGTGCCCCATCACGCTGTGACTGTGCCCCATCACGCTGAGAGCGTGCCCCACCACGCTATGAGTGTGGCCCATCACGCTGTGAGTGTGCCCCATCACGCTGTGACTGTGCCCCATCACGCTGTGACTGTGCCCCATCACGCTGTGAGTGTGCCCCATCACGCTGTGAGTGTGCCCCATCACGCAGTGAGTGTGCCCCATCACGCTGTGAGTGTGCCCCATCACGCTGTGACTGTGCCCCATCACGCTGTGAGTGTGCCCCATCACGCTGTGACTGTGCCTCATCACGCTGTGAGTGTGCCCCATCACCCTGTGAGTGTGCCCCATCACGCTGTGAGTGTGCCCCATCGCGCTGTGAGTGTGCCCCATCACGCTGTGACTGTGCCCCATCACGCTGTGACTGTGCCCCAACATGCTGTGAGTGTGCCCCATCACGCTGTGAGTGTGCCCCATCACGCTGTGACTGTGCCCCATCATGCTGTGAGTGTGCCCCATCACGCTGTGAGTGTGCCCCATCACGCTGTGACAGTGCCCCACCACTCTGTGAGTGTGCCCCATCACGCTGTGACTGTGCCCCATCACTCTGTGAGTGTGCCCCATCACGCTGTGAGTGTGCTCCAGCACGCTGTGAGTGTGCTCCATCACGCTGTGAGTGTGCTCCATCACGCTGTGACTGTGCCCCATCACGCTGTGACTGTGCCCCATCACGCTGTGAGTGTGCCCCATCATGCTGTGACTGTGCTCCATCACGCTGTGACTGTGCTCCATCACGCTGTGACTGTGCCCCATCACGCTGTGACTGTGCCCCATCACGCTGTGAGTGTGCCCCATCACGCTGTGACTGTGCCCCATCACGCTGAGAGCGTGCCCCATCATGCTGTGAGTGTGCCCCATCACGCTGTGACTGTGCTCCATCACGCTGTGACTGTGCTCCATCACGCTGTGAGTGTGCCCCATCAAGCTGTGAGTGTGCCCCATCACGCTGTGACTGTGCTCCATCACGCTGTGACTGTGCTCCATCACGCTTTGAGTGTGCTCCATCACGCTGTGACTGTGCTCCATCACGCTGTGACTGTGCTCCATCACGCTGTGACTGTGCTCCATCACGCTGTGAGTGTGCCCCATCATGCTGTGAGTGTGCCCCATCACGCTGTGACTGTGCTCCATCACACTGTGACTGTGCTCCATCATGCTGTGAGTGTGCTCCATCACGCTGTGACTGTGCTCCATCATTCTGTGACTGTGCCCCGTCACGCTGTGAGTGTGCCCCATCATGCTGTGAGTGTGCCCCATCACGCTGTGACTGTGCCCCATCACGCTGTGACTGTGCCCCATCACGCTGTGACTGTGCCCCACCACGCTGTGACTGTGCTCCATCACGCTGTGACTGTGCCCCATCACTCTGTGAGTGTGCCCCATCACGCTGTGAGTGTGCTCCATCACGCTGTGACTGTGCCACATCACGCTGTGACTGTGGCCCATCACGCTGTGACTGTGCCCCATCACTCTGTCAGTGTGCGCCATCACGCTGTGAGTGTGCCCCATCACGCGGTGAGTGTGCCCCATCACTCTGTGACTGTGCCCCATCACGCTTTGAGTGTGCCCCATCACGCTGTGAGTGTGCCCCATCACACTGTGAGTGTGCCCCATCACGCTGTGAGTGTGCCCCATCACGCTGTGAGTGTGCCCCATCACGCTGTGAGTGTGCCCCATCACGCTGTGAGTGTGCCCCATCACGCTGTGTGTGTGCCCCATCACGCTGTGAGTGTGCCCCATCACGCTGTGACTGTGCCCCATCACGCTGTGAGTGTGCCCCATCACGCTGTGACTGTACCCCATCACGCTGTGAATGTGACCCATCACGCTGTGAGTGTGCCTCATCACGCTGTTAGTGTGCCCCATCACGCTGTGAGAGTGCCCCATCACGCTGTGAGTGTGCCTCATCACGCTGTTAGTGTGCCCCATCACGCTGTGACTCTGCCCCATCACGCTGTGAGTGTGCCCCATCACACTGTGAGTGTGCCCCATCACGCTGTGAGTGTGCCCCATCACGCTGTGAGTGTGCTCCATCACGCTGTGACTGTGCCCCATCACTCTGTGAGTGTGCCCCATCACGCTGTGAGTGTGCTCCATCACGCTGTGACTGTGCCACATCACGCTGTGACTGTGGCCCATCACGCTGTGACTGTGCCCCATCACTCTGTGAGTGTGCGCCATCACGCTGTGAGTGTGCCCCATCACGCGGTGAGTGTGCCCCATCACTCTGTGACTGTGCCCCATCACGCTTTGAGTGTGCCCCATCACGCTGTGAGTGTGCCCCATCACACTGTGAGTGTGCCCCATCACGCTGTGAGTGTGCCCCATCACGCTGTGAGTGTGCCCCATCACACTGTGAGTGTGCCCCATCACGCTGTGTGTGTGCCCCATCACGCTGTGAGTGTGCCCCATCACGCTGTGACTGTGCCCCATCACGCTGTGAGTGTGCCCCATCACGCTGTGACTGTACCCCATCACGCTGTGAATGTGACCCATCACGCTGTGAGTGTGCCTCATCACGCTGTTAGTGTGCCCCATCACGCTGTGAGAGTGCCCCATCACGCTGTGAGTGTGCCTCATCACGCTGTTAGTGTGCCCCATCACGCTGTGACTCTGCCCCATCACGCTGTGAGTGTGCCCCATCACACTGTGAGTGTGCCCCATCACGCTGTGAGTGTGCCCCATCACGCTGTGAGTGTGCCCCATCACGCTGTGACTGTGCCCCATCACGCTGTGAGTGTGCCCCATCACGCTGTGACTGTGCCCCATCACGCTGTGACTGTGCCCCATCACGCTGTGAGTGTGCCCCATCACGCTGTGACTGTGCCCCATTACGCTGTGAGTGTGCCCCATCACGCTGTGACAGTGCCCCACCACACTGTGAGTGTGCCCCATCACGCTGTGACTGTGCCCCATCACGCTGTGACTGTGCCCCATCACGCTGTGAGTGTGCCCCATCACGCTGTGACAGTGCCCCACCACGCTGTGAGTGTGCCCCATCATGCTGTGAGTGTGTCCCATCATGCTTTGAGTGTGCCCCATCACGCTGTGAGTGTGCCCCACCACGCTGTGAGTGTGCCCCATCACTCTGTGACTGTTCCCCATCATGATGTGACTGTGCCCCATCAAGCTGTGACTGTGCCCCATCACGCTGTGACTGTGCCCCATCACGCTGTGTGTGTGCCCCATCACGCTGTGAGTGTGCCCCATCACGCTGTGAGTGTGTCCCATCACGCTGTGCCTGTGCCCCATCATGCTGTGAGTGTGCCCCATCACGCTGTGAGTCTGCCCCATCACGCTGTGACAGTGCCCCACCACGCTGTGAGTGTGCCCCATCACGCTGTGAGTGTGCCCCATCACGCTGTGAGTGTGTCCCATCACGCTGTGACAGTGCCCCACCACGCTGTGAGTGTGCCCCATCACGCTGTGACTGTGGCCCATCACGCTGTGATTGTGCCCCATCACGCTGTGAGTGTGCCCCATCACACTGTGACTGTGCCACATCACGCTGTGAGTGTGCCCCATCACGCTGTGAGTGTGCCCCATCACGCTGTGACTGTGCCCCATCACGCTGTGAGTGTGCCCCATCACGCTGTGACTGTACCCCATCACGCTGTGAATGTGACCCATCACGCTGTGAGTGTGCCTCATCACGCTGTTAGTGTGCCCCATCACGCTGTGAGAGTGCCCCATCACGCTGTGAGTGTGCCTCATCACGCTGTTAGTGTGCCCCATCACGCTGTGACTCTGCCCCATCACGCTGTGAGTGTGCCCCATCACACTGTGAGTGTGCCCCATCACGCTGTGAGTGTGCCCCATCACGCTGTGAGTGTGCTCCATCACGCTGTGACTGTGCCCCATCACTCTGTGAGTGTGCCCCATCACGCTGTGAGTGTGCTCCATCACGCTGTGACTGTGCCACATCACGCTGTGACTGTGGCCCATCACGCTGTGACTGTGCCCCATCACTCTGTGAGTGTGCGCCATCACGCTGTGAGTGTGCCCCATCACGCGGTGAGTGTGCCCCATCACTCTGTGACTGTGCCCCATCACGCTTTGAGTGTGCCCCATCACGCTGTGAGTGTGCCCCATCACACTGTGAGTGTGCCCCATCACGCTGTGAGTGTGCCCCATCACGCTGTGAGTGTGCCCCATCACACTGTGAGTGTGCCCCATCACGCTGTGTGTGTGCCCCATCACGCTGTGAGTGTGCCCCATCACGCTGTGACTGTGCCCCATCACGCTGTGAGTGTGCCCCATCACGCTGTGACTGTACCCCATCACGCTGTGAATGTGACCCATCACGCTGTGAGTGTGCCTCATCACGCTGTTAGTGTGCCCCATCACGCTGTGAGAGTGCCCCATCACGCTGTGAGTGTGCCTCATCACGCTGTTAGTGTGCCCCATCACGCTGTGACTCTGCCCCATCACGCTGTGAGTGTGCCCCATCACACTGTGAGTGTGCCCCATCACGCTGTGAGTGTGCCCCATCACGCTGTGAGTGTGCCCCATCACGCTGTGACTGTGCCCCATCACGCTGTGAGTGTGCCCCATCACGCTGTGACTGTGCCCCATCACGCTGTGACTGTGCCCCATCACGCTGTGAGTGTGCCCCATCACGCTGTGACTGTGCCCCATTACGCTGTGAGTGTGCCCCATCACGCTGTGACAGTGCCCCACCACACTGTGAGTGTGCCCCATCACGCTGTGACTGTGCCCCATCACGCTGTGACTGTGCCCCATCACGCTGTGAGTGTGCCCCATCACGCTGTGACAGTGCCCCACCACGCTGTGAGTGTGCCCCATCATGCTGTGAGTGTGTCCCATCATGCTTTGAGTGTGCCCCATCACGCTGTGAGTGTGCCCCACCACGCTGTGAGTGTGCCCCATCACTCTGTGACTGTTCCCCATCATGATGTGACTGTGCCCCATCAAGCTGTGACTGTGCCCCATCACGCTGTGACTGTGCCCCATCACGCTGTGTGTGTGCCCCATCACGCTGTGAGTGTGCCCCATCACGCTGTGAGTGTGTCCCATCACGCTGTGCCTGTGCCCCATCATGCTGTGAGTGTGCCCCATCACGCTGTGAGTCTGCCCCATCACGCTGTGACAGTGCCCCACCACGCTGTGAGTGTGCCCCATCACGCTGTGAGTGTGCCCCATCACGCTGTGAGTGTGTCCCATCACGCTGTGACAGTGCCCCACCACGCTGTGAGTGTGCCCCATCACGCTGTGACTGTGGCCCATCACGCTGTGATTGTGCCCCATCACGCTGTGAGTGTGCCCCATCACACTGTGACTGTGCCACATCACGCTGTGAGTGTGCCTCATCACGCTGTGAGTGTGTCCCATCACGCTGTGAGAGTCCCCCATCACACTGTGAGTGTGCCCCATCACGCTGTGACTGTTCCCCATCACGCTGTGACTGTGCCGCATCACGCTGTAAGTGTGTGACCCATCACGCTGTGAGTGTGCCCCATCACGCTGTGACTGTGCCCCATCACGCTGTGACTGTGCCGCATCACGCTGTAAGTGTGACCCATCATGCTGTGAGTGTGCCCCATCACGCTGTGACTGTGCCCCATCACGCTGTGACTGTGCCCCATCACGCTGTGACTGTGCCCCATCACGCTGTGAGTGTGCCCCATCACGCTGTGACAGTGCCCCACCACGCTGTGAGTGTGCCCCACCACGCTGTGAGTGTGCCCCATCACGCTGTGACTGTGCCCCATCACGCTGTGACTGTGCGCCATCACGCTGTGACTGTGCCCCATCACGCTGTGACTGTGCTCCATCACGCTGTGACTGTGCCCCATCACGCTGTGACTGTGCCCCATCACGCTGTGACTGTGCTCCATCACGCTGTGACTGTGCCCCATCACGCTGTGACTGTGCCCCATCACGCTGTGAGTATGACCCATCACGCTGAGAGTGTGTCCCATCACGCTGTGAGTGTGCCCCACCACGCTATGAGTGTGGCCCATCACGCTGTGAGTGTGTCCCATCACGCTGTGAGTGTGTCCCATCACACTGTGAGTGTGTCCCATCACGCTGTGAGTGTGTCCCATCACGCTGTGAGTGTGTCCCATCACGCTGTGAGTGTGTCCCATCACGCTGTGACTGTGCTCCATCACGCTGTGAGTGTGCCCATCACGCTGAGAGCGTGCCCCACCACGCTGTGAGTGTGCCCCATCACGCTGTGACTGTGCCCCATCACGCTGTGAGTGTGCTCCATCACGCTATGAGTGTGCTCCATCACGCTATGAGTGTGGCCCATCACGCTGTGACTGTGCCCCATCACGCTGTGACTGTGCCCCATCACGCTGAGAGCGTGCCCCACCACACTGTGAGTGTGTCCCATCACGCTGTGAGTGTGCTCCATCACGCTGTGACTGTGCCCCATCACGCTGTGAGTGTGCCTCATCACGCTGTGAGTGTGCCCCATCACGCTGTGAGTGTGTCCCATCACTCTGTGAGTGTGCTCCATCACGCTGTGAGTCTGCTCCATCACGCTGTGAGTGTGCCCCATCACTCTGTGACTGTGCCCCATCACGCTGTGACTGTGCTCCATCACGCTGTGAGTGTGCCCCATCACACTGTGAGTGTGCCCCATCACGCTGTGACTGTGCTCCATCACGCTGTGAGTGTGCCCATCACGCTGTGAGTGTGTCCCATCACGCTGTGACTGTGCTCCATCACGCTGTGAGTGTGCCCATCACGCTGAGAGCGTGCCCCACCACGCTATGAGTGTTCCCCATCACGCTGTGTGTGTGCCCATCACGCTGTGACTGTGCTCCATCACGCTGTGAGTGTGCCCCATCACACTGTGAGTGTGCTCCATCACGCTGTGACTGTGCCCCATCACGCTGTGACTGTGCTCCATCACGCTGTAAGTGTGCCCCATCACACTGTGAGTTTGCCCCATCACGCTGTGACTGTGCCCCATCACGCTGAGAGCGTGCCCCACCACGCTGTGAGTGTGCCCCACCACTCTGTGAGTGTGCCCCATCACGCTGTGACTGTGCCCCATCACTCTGTGAGTGTGCCCCATCACGCTGTGAGTGTGCTCCAGCACGCTGTGAGTGTGCTCCATCACGCTGTGAGTGTGCTCCATCACGCTGTGACTGTGCCCCATCACGCTGTGACTGTGCCCCATCACGCTGTGAGTGTGCCCCATCATGCTGTGACTGTGCTCCATCACGCTGTGACTGTGCTCCATCACGCTGTGACTGTGCCCCATCACGCTGTGACTGTGCCCCATCACGCTGTGAGTGTGCCCCATCACGCTGTGACTGTGCCCCATCACGCTGAGAGCGTGCCCCATCATGCTGTGAGTGTGCCCCATCACGCTGTGACTGTGCTCCATCACGCTGTGACTGTGCTCCATCACGCTGTGAGTGTGCCCCATCAAGCTGTGAGTGTGCCCCATCACGCTGTGACTGTGCTCCATCACGCTGTGACTGTGCTCCATCACGCTTTGAGTGTGCTCCATCACGCTGTGACTGTGCTCCATCACGCTGTGACTGTGCTCCATCACGCTGTGAGTGTGCCCCATCATGCTGTGAGTGTGCCCCATCACGCTGTGAGTGTGTCCCATCACGCTGTGACTGTGCTCCATCATGCTGTGAGTGTGCTCCATCACGCTGTGACTGTGCTCCATCATTCTGTGACTGTGCCCCGTCACGCTGTGAGTGTGCCCCATCATGCTGTGAGTGTGCCCCATCACGCTGTGACTGTGCCCCATCACGCTGTGACTGTGCCCCATCACGCTGTGACTGTGCCCCACCACGCTGTGACTGTGCTCCATCACGCTGTGACTGTGCCCCATCACTCTGTGAGTGTGCCCCATCACGCTGTGAGTGTGCTCCATCACGCTGTGACTGTGCCACATCACGCTGTGACTGTGGCCCATCACGCTGTGACTGTGCCCCATCACTCTGTGAGTGTGCGCCATCACGCTGTGAGTGTGCCCCATCACGCGGTGAGTGTGCCCCATCACTCTGTGACTGTGCCCCATCACGCTTTGAGTGTGCCCCATCACGCTGTGAGTGTGCCCCATCACACTGTGAGTGTGCCCCATCACGCTGTGAGTGTGCCCCATCACGCTGTGAGTGTGCCCCATCACGCTGTGAGTGTGCCCCATCACGCTGTGAGTGTGCCCCATCACGCTGTGTGTGTGCCCCATCACGCTGTGAGTGTGCCCCATCACGCTGTGACTGTGCCCCATCACGCTGTGAGTGTGCCCCATCACGCTGTGACTGTACCCCATCACGCTGTGAATGTGACCCATCACGCTGTGAGTGTGCCTCATCACGCTGTTAGTGTGCCCCATCACGCTGTGAGAGTGCCCCATCACGCTGTGAGTGTGCCTCATCACGCTGTTAGTGTGCCCCATCACGCTGTGACTCTGCCCCATCACGCTGTGAGTGTGCCCCATCACACTGTGAGTGTGCCCCATCACGCTGTGAGTGTGCCCCATCACGCTGTGAGTGTGCTCCATCACGCTGTGACTGTGCCCCATCACTCTGTGAGTGTGCCCCATCACGCTGTGAGTGTGCTCCATCACGCTGTGACTGTGCCACATCACGCTGTGACTGTGGCCCATCACGCTGTGACTGTGCCCCATCACTCTGTGAGTGTGCGCCATCACGCTGTGAGTGTGCCCCATCACGCGGTGAGTGTGCCCCATCACTCTGTGACTGTGCCCCATCACGCTTTGAGTGTGCCCCATCACGCTGTGAGTGTGCCCCATCACACTGTGAGTGTGCCCCATCACGCTGTGAGTGTGCCCCATCACGCTGTGAGTGTGCCCCATCACACTGTGAGTGTGCCCCATCACGCTGTGTGTGTGCCCCATCACGCTGTGAGTGTGCCCCATCACGCTGTGACTGTGCCCCATCACGCTGTGAGTGTGCCCCATCACGCTGTGACTGTACCCCATCACGCTGTGAATGTGACCCATCACGCTGTGAGTGTGCCTCATCACGCTGTTAGTGTGCCCCATCACGCTGTGAGAGTGCCCCATCACGCTGTGAGTGTGCCTCATCACGCTGTTAGTGTGCCCCATCACGCTGTGACTCTGCCCCATCACGCTGTGAGTGTGCCCCATCACACTGTGAGTGTGCCCCATCACGCTGTGAGTGTGCCCCATCACGCTGTGAGTGTGCCCCATCACGCTGTGACTGTGCCCCATCACGCTGTGAGTGTGCCCCATCACGCTGTGACTGTGCCCCATCACGCTGTGACTGTGCCCCATCACGCTGTGAGTGTGCCCCATCACGCTGTGACTGTGCCCCATTACGCTGTGAGTGTGCCCCATCACGCTGTGACAGTGCCCCACCACACTGTGAGTGTGCCCCATCACGCTGTGACTGTGCCCCATCACGCTGTGACTGTGCCCCATCACGCTGTGAGTGTGCCCCATCACGCTGTGACAGTGCCCCACCACGCTGTGAGTGTGCCCCATCATGCTGTGAGTGTGTCCCATCATGCTTTGAGTGTGCCCCATCACGCTGTGAGTGTGCCCCACCACGCTGTGAGTGTGCCCCATCACTCTGTGACTGTTCCCCATCATGATGTGACTGTGCCCCATCAAGCTGTGACTGTGCCCCATCACGCTGTGACTGTGCCCCATCACGCTGTGTGTGTGCCCCATCACGCTGTGAGTGTGCCCCATCACGCTGTGAGTGTGTCCCATCACGCTGTGCCTGTGCCCCATCATGCTGTGAGTGTGCCCCATCACGCTGTGAGTCTGCCCCATCACGCTGTGACAGTGCCCCACCACGCTGTGAGTGTGCCCCATCACGCTGTGAGTGTGCCCCATCACGCTGTGAGTGTGTCCCATCACGCTGTGACAGTGCCCCACCACGCTGTGAGTGTGCCCCATCACGCTGTGACTGTGGCCCATCACGCTGTGATTGTGCCCCATCACGCTGTGAGTGTGCCCCATCACACTGTGACTGTGCCACATCACGCTGTGAGTGTGCCTCATCACGCTGTGAGTGTGTCCCATCACGCTGTGAGAGTCCCCCATCACACTGTGAGTGTGCCCCATCACGCTGTGACTGTTCCCCATCACGCTGTGACTGTGCCGCATCACGCTGTAAGTGTGTGACCCATCACGCTGTGAGTGTGCCCCATCACGCTGTGACTGTGCCCCATCACGCTGTGACTGTGCCGCATCACGCTGTAAGTGTGACCCATCATGCTGTGAGTGTGCCCCATCACGCTGTGACTGTGCCCCATCACGCTGTGACTGTGCCCCATCACGCTGTGACTGTGCCCCATCACGCTGTGAGTGTGCCCCATCACGCTGTGACAGTGCCCCACCACGCTGTGAGTGTGCCCCACCACGCTGTGAGTGTGCCCCATCACGCTGTGACTGTGCCCCATCACGCTGTGACTGTGCGCCATCACACTGTGACTGTGCCCCATCACGCTGTGACTGTGCTCCATCACGCTGTGACTGTGCCCCATCACGCTGTGACTGTGCCCCATCACGCTGTGACTGTGCTCCATCACGCTGTGACTGTGCCCCATCACGCTGTGACTGTGCCCCATCACGCTGTGAGTATGACCCATCACGCTGAGAGTGTGTCCCATCACGCTGTGAGTGTGCCCGACCACGCTATGAGTGTGGCCCATCACGCTGTGAGTGTGTCCCATCACGCTGTGAGTGTGTCCCATCACGCTGTGAGTGTGTCCCATCACACTGTGAGTGTGTCCCATCACGCTGTGAGTGTGTCCCATCACGCTGTGAGTGTGTCCCATCACGCTGTGAGTGTGTCCCATCACGCTGTGACTGTGCTCCATCACGCTGTGAGTGTGCCCATCACGCTGAGAGCGTGCCCCACCACGCTGTGAGTGTGCCCCATCACGCTGTGACTGTGCCCCATCACGCTGTGAGTGTGCTCCATCACGCTATGAGTGTGCTCCATCACGCTATGAGTGTGGCCCATCACGCTGTGACTGTGCCCCATCACGCTGTGACTGTGCCCCATCACGCTGAGAGCGTGCCCCACCACACTGTGAGTGTGTCCCATCACGCTGTGAGTGTGCTCCATCACGCTGTGACTGTGCCCCATCACGCTGTGAGTGTGCCTCATCACGCTGTGAGTGTGCCCCATCACGCTGTGAGTGTGTCCCATCACTCTGTGAGTGTGCTCCATCACGCTGTGAGCCTGCTCCATCACGCTGTGAGTGTGCCCCATCACTCTGTGACTGTGCCCCATCACGCTGTGACTGTGCTCCATCACGCTGTGAGTGTGCCCCATCACACTGTGAGTGTGCCCCTTCACGCTGTGACTGTGCTCCATCACGCTGTGAGTGTGCCCATCACGCTGTGAGTGTGTCCCATCACGCTGTGACTGTGCTCCATCACGCTGTGAGTGTGCCCATCACGCTGAGAGCGTGCCCCACCACGCTATGAGTGTTCCCCATCACGCTGTGTGTGTGCCCATCACGCTGTGACTGTGCTCCATCACGCTGTGTGTGTGCCCCATCACACTGTGAGTGTGCTCCATCACGCTGTGACTGTGCCCCATCACGCTGTGACTGTGCTCCATCACGCTGTAAGTGTGCCCCATCACACTGTGAGTTTGCCCCATCACGCTGTGACTGTGCCCCATCACGCTGAGAGCGTGCCCCACCACGCTGTGAGTGTGGCCCATCACGCTGTGAGTGTGCCCCATCACGCTGTGACTGTGCCCCATCACGCTGTGAGTGTGCCCCATCACGCTGTGAGTGTGCCCCATCACGCTGTGACTGTGCCCCATCACGCTGTGAGTGTGCCCCATCACACTGTGAGTGTGCCCCATCACGCTGTGAGTGTGCCCCATCACGCTGTGACTGTGCCCCATCACGCTGAGAGCGTGCCCCACCACGCTATGAGTGTGGCCCATCACGCTGTGAGTGTGCCCCATCACGCTGTGACTGTGCCCCATCACGCTGTGACTGTGCCCCATCACGCTGTGAGTGTGCCCCATCACGCTGTGAGTGTGCCCCATCACGCAGTGAGTGTGCCCCATCACGCTGTGAGTGTGCCCCATCACGCTGTGACTGTGCCCCATCACGCTGTGAGTGTGCCCCATCACGCTGTGACTGTGCCTCATCACGCTGTGAGTGTGCCCCATCACCCTGTGAGTGTGCCCCATCACGCTGTGAGTGTGCCCCATCACGCTGTGAGTGTGCCCCATCACGCTGTGACTGTGCCCCATCACGCTGTGACTGTGCCCCAACACGCTGTGAGTGTGCCCCATCACGCTGTGAGTGTGCCCCATCACGCTGTGACTGTGCCCCATCATGCTGTGAGTGTGCCCCATCACGCTGTGAGTGTGCCCCATCACGCTGTGACAGTGCCCCACCACTCTGTGAGTGTGCCCCATCACGCTGTGACTGTGCCCCATCACTCTGTGAGTGTGCCCCATCACGCTGTGAGTGTGCTCCATCACGCTGTGAGTGTGCTCCATCACGCTGTGAGTGTGCTCCATCACGCTGTGACTGTGCCCCATCACGCTGTGACTGTGCCCCATCACGCTGTGAGTGTGCCCCATCATGCTGTGACTGTGCTCCATAACTCTGTGACTGTGCTCCATCACGCTGTGACTGTGCCCCATCACGCTGTGACTGTGCCCCATCACGCTGTGAGTGTGCCCCATCACGCTGTGACTGTGCCCCATCACGCTGAGAGCGTGCCCCATCATGCTGTGAGTGTGCCCCATCACGCTGTGAGTGTATCCCCATCACGCTGTGAGTGTGCCCCATCATGCTGTGAGTGTGCCCCATCACGCTGTGACTGTGCTCCATCACGCTGTGACTGTGCTCCATCACGCTGTGAGTGTGCCCCATCAAGCTGTGAGTGTGCCCCATCACGCTGTGACTGTGCTCCATCACGCTGTGACTGTGCTCCATCACGCTTTGAGTGTGCTCCATCACGCTGTGACTGTGCTCCATCACGCTGTGAGTGTGCCCATCACGCTGAGAGCGTGCCCCACCACGCTGTGAGTGTGCCCCATCACGCTGTGACTGTGCCCCATCACGCTGTGAGTGTGCTCCATCACGCTATGAGTGTGCTCCATCACGCTATGAGTGTGGCCCATCACGCTGTGACTGTGCCCCATCACGCTGTGACTGTGCCCCATCACGCTGAGAGCGTGCCCCACCACACTGTGAGTGTGTCCCATCACGCTGTGAGTGTGCTCCATCACGCTGTGACTGTGCCCCATCACGCTGTGAGTGTGCCTCATCACGCTGTGAGTGTGCCCCATCACGCTGTGAGTGTGTCCCATCACTCTGTGAGTGTGCTCCATCACGCTGTGAGTCTGCTCCATCACGCTGTGAGTGTGCCCCATCACTCTGTGACTGTGCCCCATCACGCTGTGACTGTGCTCCATCACGCTGTGAGTGTGCCCCATCACACTGTGAGTGTGCCCCTTCACGCTGTGACTGTGCTCCATCACGCTGTGAGTGTGCCCATCACGCTGTGAGTGTGTCCCATCACGCTGTGACTGTGCTCCATCACGCTGTGAGTGTGCCCATCACGCTGAGAGCGTGCCCCACCACGCTATGAGTGTTCCCCATCACGCTGTGTGTGTGCCCATCACGCTGTGACTGTGCTCCATCACGCTGTGAGTGTGCCCCATCACACTGTGAGTGTGCTCCATCACGCTGTGACTGTGCCCCATCACGCTGTGACTGTGCTCCATCACGCTGTAAGTGTGCCCCATCACACTGTGAGTTTGCCCCATCACGCTGTGACTGTGCCCCATCACGCTGAGAGCGTGCCCCACCACGCTGTGAGTGTGGCCCATCACGCTGTGAGTGTGCCCCATCACGCTGTGACTGTGCCCCATCACGCTGTGAGTGTGCCCCATCACGCTGTGAGTGTGCCCCATCACGCTGTGACTGTGCCCCATCACGCTGTGAGTGTGCCCCATCACACTGTGAGTGTGCCCCATCACGCTGTGAGTGTGCCCCATCACGCTGTGACTGTGCCCCATCACGCTGAGAGCGTGCCCCACCACGCTATGAGTGTGGCCCATCACGCTGTGAGTGTGCCCCATCACGCTGTGACTGTGCCCCATCACGCTGTGACTGTGCCCCATCACGCTGTGAGTGTGCCCCATCACGCTGTGAGTGTGCCCCATCACGCAGTGAGTGTGCCCCATCACGCTGTGAGTGTGCCCCATCACGCTGTGACTGTGCCCCATCACGCTGTGAGTGTGCCCCATCACGCTGTGACTGTGCCTCATCACGCTGTGAGTGTGCCCCATCACCCTGTGAGTGTGCCCCATCACGCTGTGAGTGTGCCCCATCACGCTGTGAGTGTGCCCCATCACGCTGTGACTGTGCCCCATCACGCTGTGACTGTGCCCCAACACGCTGTGAGTGTGCCCCATCACGCTGTGAGTGTGCCCCATCACGCTGTGACTGTGCCCCATCATGCTGTGAGTGTGCCCCATCACGCTGTGAGTGTGCCCCATCACGCTGTGACAGTGCCCCACCACTCTGTGAGTGTGCCCCATCACGCTGTGACTGTGCCCCATCACTCTGTGAGTGTGCCCCATCACGCTGTGAGTGTGCTCCATCACGCTGTGAGTGTGCTCCATCACGCTGTGAGTGTGCTCCATCACGCTGTGACTGTGCCCCATCACGCTGTGACTGTGCCCCATCACGCTGTGAGTGTGCCCCATCATGCTGTGACTGTGCTCCATAACTCTGTGACTGTGCCCCATCACGCTGTGACTGTGCCCCATCACGCTGTGAGTGTGCCCCATCACGCTGTGACTGTGCCCCATCACGCTGAGAGCGTGCCCCATCATGCTGTGAGTGTGCCCCATCACGCTGTGAGTGTATCCCCATCACGCTGTGAGTGTGCCCCATCATGCTGTGAGTGTGCCCCATCACGCTGTGACTGTGCTCCATCACGCTGTGACTGTGCTCCATCACGCTGTGAGTGTGCCCCATCAAGCTGTGAGTGTGCCCCATCACGCTGTGACTGTGCTCCATCACGCTGTGACTGTGCTCCATCACGCTTTGAGTGTGCTCCATCACGCTGTGACTGTGCTCCATCACGCTGTGACTGTGCTCCATCACGCTGTGACTGTGCTCCATCACGCTGTGAGTGTGCCCCATCATGCTGTGAGTGTGCCCCATCACGCTGTGACTGTGCTCCATCAAGCTGTGACTGTGCTCCATCATGCTGTGAGTGTGCTCCATCACGCTGTGACTGTGCTCCATCATTCTGTGACTGTGCCCCGTCACGCTGTGAGTGTGCCCCATCATGCTGTGAGTGTGCCCCATCACGCTGTGACTGTGCCCCATCACGCTGTGAGTGTGCCCCATCACGCTGTGACTGTGCCCCATCATGCTGTGACTGTGCCCCATCACGCTGTGACTGTGCCCCACCACGCTGTGACTGTGCTCCATCACGCTGTGACTGTGCCCCATCACGCTGTGAGTGTGCCCCATCACGCTGTGAGTGTGCCCCATCACTCTGTGACTGTGCCCCATCACTCTGTGAGTGTGCCCCATCACGCTGTGACTGTGCCCCATCACACTGTGAGTGTGCCCCATCACGCTGTGAGTGTGCCCCATCACTCTGTGAGTGTGCCCCATCACGCTGTGACTGTGCCCCATCACTCTGTGACTGTGCCCCATCACGCTGTGAGTGTGCCCCATCACGCTGTGACTGTGCCCCATCACTCTGTGAGAGTGCCCCATCACGCTGTGAGTGTGCCCCATCACGCTGTAAATGTGCCCCCGCATGCTGTGACTGTGCCCCACCACGCTGTGAGTGTGCCCCATCACACTGTGAGTGTGCCCCATCACGCTGTGAGTGTGCCCATCACGCTGTGAGTGTGCCCCATCGCGCTGTGACTGTGCCCCATCACGCTGTGAGTGTGCCCCATCACGCTGTGACTGTGCCCCACCACGCTGTGACTGTGCCCCATCACGCTGTGAGTGTGCCCCATCACGCTGTGAGTGTTCCCCATCACGCTGTAACTGTGCCCCATCACGCTGTGACTGTGCCCCATCACGCTGTGAGTGTGCCCCATCACGCTGTGAGTGTGCCCCATCACGCTGTGACTGTGCCCCACCACGCTGTGACTGTGCCCCATCACGCTGTGAGTGTGCCCCATCACGCTGTGAGTGTGCCCCATCATGCTGTGACTGTGCCCCATCACGCTGTGACTGTGCCCCATCACGCTGTGACTGTGCCCCATCACGCTGTGACTGTGCCCCATCACGCTGTGACTGTGCCCCATCACGCTGTGAGTGTGCCCCATCACGCTGTGGGTGTGCCCCATCATGCTGTAAATGTGCCCCCGCATGCTGTGACTGTGCCCCACCACGCTGTGAGTGTGCCCCATCACACTGTGAGTGTGCCCCATCGCGCTGTGACTGTGCCCCATCACGCTGTGAGTGTGCCCCATCACGCTGTGAGTGTGCCCCATCACGCTGTGAGTGTGCCCCATCACGCTGTGAGTGTGCCGCATCACGCTGTGAGTGTGCCCCATCACACTGTGAGTGTGCCCCATCACACTGTGAGTGTGCCCCATCACGCTGTGAGTGTGCCGCATCACGCTGTGAGTGTGCCCCATCACGCTGTGAGTGTGCCCCATCACGCTGTGAGTGTGCCCCATCACGCTGTGAGTGTGCCGCATCACGCTGTGAGTGTGCCCCATCACGCTGTGAGTGTGCCGCATCACGCTGTGAGTGTGCCGCATCACGCTGTGAGTGTGCCCCATCACGCTGTGAGTGTGCCCCATCACGCTGTGAGTGTGCCGCATCACGCTGTGAGTGTGCCCCATCACGCTGTGAGTGTGCCCCATCACGCTGTGAGTCTGCCCCATCACGCTGTGAGTGTGCCGCATCACGCTGTGAGTGTGCCCCATCACGCTGTGAGTGTGCCGCATCACGCTGTGAGTGTGCCCCATCACGCTGTGAGTGTGCCCCATCACACTGTGAGTGTGCCCCATCGCGCTGTGACTGTGCCCCATCACGCTGTGAGTGTGCCCCATCACGCTGTGAGTGTGCCCCATCACACTGTGACTGTGCCCCATCACGCTGTGAGTGTGCCCCATCACACTGTGAGTGTGCCCATCACGCTGTGTGTGTGCCCCATCACGCTGTGACTTTGCCCCATCACGCTGTGACTGTGCCCCATCACGCTGTGAGTGTGCCCCATCACGCTGTGAGTGTGCCGCATCACGCTGTGACTGTGCCCCATCATGCTTTTAGTGTGCCCCATCACGCTGTAAGTGTGCCCCATCACGCTGTGAGTGTGCCCCATCACGCTGTGAGTGTGCCCCATCACGCTGTGACTGTGCCCCATCACACTGTGAGTTTGACCCATCACGCTGTGAGTGTGTCCCATCATGCTTTGAGTGTGCCCCATCACGCTGTGAGTGTGCCCCATCACGCTGTGAGTGTGTCCCATCACGCTGTGAGTGTGCCCCATCACGCTGTGAGTATGCCCCATCACGCTGTGAGTGTGCCCCATCACGCTGTGAGTGAGCCCCATCACGCTGTGAGTGTGCCCCATCACGCTGTGAGTGTGCCCCATCACGCTGTGAGTGTGCCCCATCACGCTGTGAGTGAGCCCCATCACGCTGTGAGTGTGCCCCATCACGCTGTGACTGTGCCCCATCACACTGTGAGTTTGACCCATCACGCTGTGAGTGTGTCCCATCATGCTTTGAGTGTGTCCCATCACGCTGTGAGTGTGCCCCATCACGCTGTAAGTGTGCCCCATCACTCTGTGACTGTTCCCCATCATGATGATACTGTGCCCCATCAAGCTGTGACTGTGCCCCATCACGCTGTGAGTGTGACCCATCACGCTGTGACTGTGCCCCATCACGCTGTGAGTGTGCCCCATCACGCTGTGACTGTGCACCATCACGCTGTGAGTGTGCCCCATCACGCTGTGACTGTGCACCATCACGCTGTGAGTGTGTCCCATCATGCTTTGAGTGTGCCCCATCACGCTGTAAGTGTGCCCCATCACGCTGTGACTGTGCCCCATCACGCTGTGAGTGTGCCCCATCACGCTGTGACTGTGCCCCATCACGCTGTGACTGTGCCCCATCACGCTGTGACTGTGCCCCATCACGCTGTCAGTGTGCCCCATCACGCTGTGACTGTGCCCCATCACGCTGTCAGTGTGACCCATCACGCTGTGACTGTGCCCCATCACGCTGTGACTGTGCCCCATCACGCTGTGAGTGTCTCCCATCACGCTGTGACTGTGCCCCATCACGCTGTGACTGTGCCCCATCACGCTGTGAGTGTGACCCATCACGCTGTGACTGTGCCCCATCACGCTGTGACTGTGCCCCATCACGCTGTGAGTGCGCCCCATCACGCTGTGAGTGTGCCCCATCACGCTGTGACTGTGCCCCATCACTCTGTGAGTGTGCCCCATCACGCTGTGAGTGTGACCCATCACGCTGTGACTGTGCCCCATCACGCTGTGAGTGTGCCCCATCACGCTGTGACTGTGCCCCATCACGCTGTGACTGTGCCCCATCACGCTGTGAGTGTGACCCATCATGCTGTGAGTGTGGCCCATCACGCTGTGACTGTGCCCCATCACGCTGTGAGTGTGCCCCATCACGCTGTGAGTGTGACCCATCACGCTGTGACTGTGCCCCATCACGCTGTGAGTGTGCCCCATCACGCTGTGACTGTGACCCATCATGCTGTGAGTGTGGCCCATCACGCTGTGACTGTGCCCCATCACGCTGTGACTGTGCCCCATCACGCTGTGACTGTGCCCCATCACGCTGTGAGTGTGCCCCATCACGCTGTGAGTGTGACCCATCACGCTGTGACTGTGCCCCATCATGCTGTGAGTGTGCCCCATCACGCTGTGAGTGTGCCCCATCACGCTGTGAGTGTGCCCCATCACGCTGTGAGTGTGCCCCATCACGCTGTGACTGTGTCCCATCACGCTGTGACTGTGCCCCATCACGCTGTGAGTGTGCCCCATCACGCTGTGAGTGTCTCCCATCACGCTTTGAGTGTGCCCCATCACGCTGTGAGTGTGCTGCATCACTCTGTGAGTGTGCCCCATCACGCTGTGAGTGTGCCCCATCACGCTGTGACTGTGCCCCATCACGCTGTGACTGTGCCCCATCACGCTGTGAGTGTGCCCCATCACGCTGTGAGTGTCTCCCATCACGCTTTGAGTGTGCCCCATCACGCTGTAAGTGTGCCCCATCACGCTGAAAGTGTGCCCCATCACGCTGTGAGTGTGCCCCATCACGCTGCGACTGTGCCCCATCACGATGTGACTGAACCCCATCAAGCTGTGACTGTGCCCCATCACGCTGTGAGTGTGACCCATCACTCTGTGACTGTGCCCCCTCACGCTGTGAGTGTGCCCCATCACACTGTGAGTGTGCCCCATCACACTGTGTCTGTGCCCCATCAAGCTGTGACTGTGCCCCATCACGCTGTGACTGTGCCCCATCACGCTGTGAGTGTGACCCGTCACGCTGTGAGTGTGCCCCATCACGCTGTGAGTGCGCCCCATCACACAGTGAGTGTGCTCCATCACGCTGTGAGTGTGCCCCATCACGCTGTGACTGTGACCCATCACGCTGTGAGTGTGCCCCATCACGCTGTGACTGTGCCCCCTCACGCTGTGAGTGTGCCCCATCACACTGTGTCTGTGCCCCATCACGCTGTGACTGTGCCCCATCACGCAGTGAGTGTGCTCCATCACGCTGTGAGTGTGCCCCATCACGCTGTGAGTGTGCCCCATCACGCTGTGAGTGTGCTCCATCACGCTGTGAGTATGCCCCATCACGCTGTGACTGTGACCCATCACGCTGTGAGTGTGCCCCATCACGCTGTGACTGTGCCCCCTCACGCTGTGAGTGTGCCCCATCACACTGTGACTGTGCCCCATCACGCTGTGAGTGTGACCCATCACGCTGTGACTGTGCCCCATCACGCTGTGACTGTGCCCCATCACTCTGTGAGTGTGACTCATCACACTGTGAGTGTGCCCCATCACGCTGTGACTGTGCCCCATCACGCTGTGAGTGTGCCCCATCACGCTGTGAGTGTGCCCCATCACGCTGTGAGTGTGCTCCATCACGCTGTGAGTGTGACCCATCACGCTGTGAGTGTGCCCCACCACGCTCTGAGTGTGCCCCATCACGCTGTGAGTGTGCTCCATCACGCTGTGAGTGTGCCCCATCACGCTGTGAGTGTGCCCCATCACGCTGTGAGTGTGCCCCATCACGCTGTGAGTGTGCTCAATCACGCTGTGAGTGTACCCCATCACGCTGTGACTGTGCCCCGTCACGCTGTGAGTGTGCCCCATCACGCTGTGACTGTGCCCCATCACGCTGTGAGTGTGCCCCATCATGCTGTGAATGTGCCCCATCACGCTGTGACTGTGCCACATCACGCTGTGAGTGTGCCCCATCACGCTCTGAATGTGCCCCATCACGCTGTGAGTGTGCCCCATCACGCTGTGAGTGTGCCCCATCACGCTGTGAGTGTGCCCCATCACGCTGTGAGTGTGCCCCATCACGCTGTGAGTGTGCCCCATCACGCTGTGAGTGTGCCCCATCACGCTGTGAGTGTGCCCCATCACGCTGTGATTGTGCCCCACCACGCTCTGAGTGTGCCCCATAACACTGTGAGTGTGCCTCATCATGCTGTGTGTGTGCCCCATCATGCTGTGAGTGTGCCCCATCACGCTGTGAGTGTGCCCCATCACGCTGTGATTGTGCCCCACCACGCTCTGAGTGTGCCCCATAACGCTGTGAGTGTGCCTCATCATGCTGTGTGTGTGCCCCATCACGCTGTGACTGTGCCCCATCACGCTGTGACTGTGCCCCATCACGCTGTGAGTGTACCCCATCACGCTGTGACTGTGCCCCATCACGCTGTGAGTGTGCCCCATCACGCTGTGTGTGTGCCCCATCACGCTGTGAGTGTGCCCCATCACGCTGTGAGTGTGTCCCATCACGCTGTGAGTGTGCCCCATCACGCTGTGAGTGTGCCCCATCACGCTGTGAGTGTGTCCCATCACGCTGTGACTGTGCCCATCACGCTGTGAGTGTGCCCCATCACACTGTGAGTGTGCCCCATCACGCTGTGTGTGTGCCCCATCACGCTGTGAGTGTGCCCCATCATGCTATGAGTGTGCCCCACCACGCTGTGAGTGTGTCCCATCATGCTGTGAGTGTGCCCCACCACGCTGTGAGTGTGCCCCATCACGCTGTGAGTGTGTCCCATCATGCTGTGAGTGTGCCCCACCACGCTGTGAGAGTGCCCCACCACGCTGTGAGAGTGCCCCATCACGCTGTGAGTGTGCCCCATCACGCTGTGAGGGTGCCCCATCACGCTGTGAGTGTGCCCCACCACGCTGTGAGTGTGCTCCATCACGCTGTGACTGTGCCCCCCATCACGCTGTGAGTGTGCCCCATCACGCTGTGACTGTGCCCCATCACGCTGTGAGTGTTCCCCATCACGCTGTGAGTGTGCCCCATCACGCTGTGAGTGTGCCCCATCACGCAGTGAGTGTGCCCCATAACGCTGTGAGTTTGCCCCATCACGCTGTGAGTGTGGCCCATCACGCTGTGAGTGTGCTCCATCATGCTGTGAGTGTGCTCCATCACGCTGTGACTGTGCTCCATCATTCTGTGACTGTGCCCCGTCACGCTGTGAGTGTGCCCCATCATGCTGTGAGTGTGCCCCATCACGCTGTGACTGTGCCCCATCACGCTGTGAGTGTGCCCCATCACGCTGTGACTGTGCCCCATCATGCTGTGACTGTGCCCCATCACGCTGTGACTGTGCCCCACCACGCTGTGACTGTGCTCCATCACGCTGTGACTGTGCCCCATCACGCTGTGAGTGTGCCCCATCACGCTGTGAGTGTGCCCCATCACTCTGTGACTGTGCCCCATCACTCTGTGAGTGTGCCCCATCACGCTGTGACTGTGCCCCATCACACTGTGAGTGTGCCCCATCACGCTGTGAGTGTGCCCCATCACTCTGTGAGTGTGCCCCATCACGCTGTGACTGTGCCCCATCACTCTGTGACTGTGCCCCATCACGCTGTGAGTGTGCCCCATCACGCTGTGACTGTGCCCCATCACTCTGTGAGTGTGCCCCATCACGCTGTGAGTGTGCCCCATCACGCTGTAAATGTGCCCCCGCATGCTGTGACTGTGCCCCACCACGCTGTGAGTGTGCCCCATCACACTGTGAGTGTGCCCCATCACGCTGTGAGTGTGCCCATCACGCTGTGAGTGTGCCCCATCGCGCTGTGACTGTGCCCCATCACGCTGTGAGTGTGCCCCATCACGCTGTGACTGTGCCCCACCACGCTGTGACTGTGCCCCATCACGCTGTGAGTGTGCCCCATCACGCTGTGAGTGTGCCCCATCATGCTGTGACTGTGCCCCATCACGCTGTGACTGTGCCCCATCACGCTGTGACTGTGCCCCATCACGCTGTGAGTGTGCCCCATCACGCTGTGACTGTGCCCCATCACGCTGTGAGTGTGCCCCATCACGCTGTGGGTGTGCCCCATCATGCTGTAAATGTGCCCCCGCATGCTGTGACTGTGCCCCACCACGCTGTGAGTGTGCCCCATCACACTGTGAGTGTGCCCCATCGCGCTGTGACTGTGCCCCATCACGCTGTGAGTGTGCCCCATCACGCTGTGAGTGTGCCCCATCACGCTGTGAGTGTGCCCCATCACGCTGTGAGTGTGCCGCATCACGCTGTGAGTGTGCCCCATCACACTGTGAGTGTGCCCCATCACACTGTGAGTGTGCCCCATCACGCTGTGAGTGTGCCGCATCACGCTGTGAGTGTGCCCCATCACGCTGTGAGTGTGCCCCATCACGCTGTGAGTGTGCCCCATCACGCTGTGAGTGTGCCGCATCACGCTGTGAGTGTGCCCCATCACGCTGTGAGTGTGCCGCATCACGCTGTGAGTGTGCCGCATCACGCTGTGAGTGTGCCCCATCACGCTGTGAGTGTGCCCCATCACGCTGTGAGTGTGCCGCATCACGCTGTGAGTGTGCCCCATCACGCTGTGAGTGTGCCCCATCACGCTGTGAGTCTGCCCCATCACGCTGTGAGTGTGCCGCATCACGCTGTGAGTGTGCCCCATCACGCTGTGAGTGTGCCGCATCACGCTGTGAGTGTGCCCCATCACGCTGTGAGTGTGCCCCATCACACTGTGAGTGTGCCCCATCGCGCTGTGACTGTGCCCCATCACGCTGTGAGTGTGCCCCATCACGCTGTGAGTGTGCCCCATCACACTGTGACTGTGCCCCATCACGCTGTGAGTGTGCCCCATCACACTGTGAGTGTGCCCATCACGCTGTGTGTGTGCCCCATCACGCTGTGACTTTGCCCCATCACGCTGTGACTGTGCCCCATCACGCTGTGAGTGTGCCCCATCACGCTGTGAGTGTGCCGCATCACGCTGTGACTGTGCCCCATCATGCTTTGAGTGTGCCCCATCACGCTGTAAGTGTGCCCCATCACGCTGTGAGTGTGCCCCATCACGCTGTGAGTGTGCCCCATCACGCTGTGACTGTGCCCCATCACACTGTGAGTTTGACCCATCACGCTGTGAGTGTGTCCCATCATGCTTTGAGTGTGCCCCATCACGCTGTGAGTGTGCCCCATCACGCTGTGAGTGTGTCCCATCACGCTGTGAGTGTGCCCCATCACGCTGTGAGTATGCCCCATCACGCTGTGAGTGTGCCCCATCACGCTGTGAGTGAGCCCCATCACGCTGTGAGTGTGCCCCATCACGCTGTGAGTGTGCCCCATCACGCTGTGAGTGTGCCCCATCACGCTGTGAGTGAGCCCCATCACGCTGTGAGTGTGCCCCATCACGCTGTGACTGTGCCCCATCACACTGTGAGTTTGACCCATCACGCTGTGAGTGTGTCCCATCATGCTTTGAGTGTGTCCCATCACGCTGTGAGTGTGCCCCATCACGCTGTAAGTGTGCCCCATCACTCTGTGACTGTTCCCCATCATGATGATACTGTGCCCCATCAAGCTGTGACTGTGCCCCATCACGCTGTGAGTGTGACCCATCACGCTGTGACTGTGCCCCATCACGCTGTGAGTGTGCCCCATCACGCTGTGACTGTGCACCATCACGCTGTGAGTGTGCCCCATCACGCTGTGACTGTGCACCATCACGCTGTGAGTGTGTCCCATCATGCTTTGAGTGTGCCCCATCACGCTGTAAGTGTGCCCCATCACGCTGTGACTGTGCCCCATCACGCTGTGAGTGTGCCCCATCACGCTGTGACTGTGCCCCATCACGCTGTGACTGTGCCCCATCACGCTGTGACTGTGCCCCATCACGCTGTCAGTGTGCCCCATCACGCTGTGACTGTGCCCCATCACGCTGTCAGTGTGACCCATCACGCTGTGACTGTGCCCCATCACGCTGTGACTGTGCCCCATCACGCTGTGAGTGTCTCCCATCACGCTGTGACTGTGCCCCATCACGCTGTGACTGTGCCCCATCACGCTGTGAGTGTGACCCATCACGCTGTGACTGTGCCCCATCACGCTGTGACTGTGCCCCATCACGCTGTGAGTGCGCCCCATCACGCTGTGAGTGTGCCCCATCACGCTGTGATTGTGCCCCATCACTCTGTGAGTGTGCCCCATCACGCTGTGAGTGTGACCCATCACGCTGTGACTGTGCCCCATCACGCTGTGAGTGTGCCCCATCACGCTGTGACTGTGCCCCATCACGCTGTGACTGTGCCCCATCACGCTGTGAGTGTGACCCATCATGCTGTGAGTGTGGCCCATCACGCTGTGACTGTGCCCCATCACGCTGTGAGTGTGCCCCATCACGCTGTGAGTGTGACCCATCACGCTGTGACTGTGCCCCATCACGCTGTGAGTGTGCCCCATCACGCTGTGACTGTGACCCATCATGCTGTGAGTGTGGCCCATCACGCTGTGACTGTGCCCCATCACGCTGTGACTGTGCCCCATCACGCTGTGACTGTGCCCCATCACGCTGTGAGTGTGCCCCATCACGCTGTGAGTGTGACCCATCACGCTGTGACTGTGCCCCATCATGCTGTGAGTGTGCCCCATCACGCTGTGAGTGTGCCCCATCACGCTGTGAGTGTGCCCCATCACGCTGTGAGTGTGCCCCATCACGCTGTGACTGTGTCCCATCACGCTGTGACTGTGCCCCATCACGCTGTGAGTGTGCCCCATCACGCTGTGAGTGTCTCCCATCACGCTTTGAGTGTGCCCCATCACGCTGTGAGTGTGCTGCATCACTCTGTGAGTGTGCCCCATCACGCTGTGAGTGTGCCCCATCACGCTGTGACTGTGCCCCATCACGCTGTGACTGTGCCCCATCACGCTGTGAGTGTGCCCCATCACGCTGTGAGTGTCTCCCATCACGCTTTGAGTGTGCCCCATCACGCTGTAAGTGTGCCCCATCACGCTGTAAGTGTGCCCCATCACGCTGTGAGTGTGCCCCATCACGCTGCGACTGTGCCCCATCACGATGTGACTGAACCCCATCAAGCTGTGACTGTGCCCCATCACGCTGTGAGTGTGACCCATCACTCTGTGACTGTGCCCCCTCACGCTGTGAGTGTGCCCCATCACACTGTGAGTGTGCCCCATCACACTGTGTCTGTGCCCCATCAAGCTGTGACTGTGCCCCATCACGCTGTGACTGTGCCCCATCACGCTGTGAGTGTGACCCGTCACGCTGTGAGTGTGCCCCATCACGCTGTGAGTGCGCCCCATCACACAGTGAGTGTGCTCCATCACGCTGTGAGTGTGCCCCATCACGCTGTGACTGTGACCCATCACGCTGTGAGTGTGCCCCATCACGCTGTGACTGTGCCCCCTCACGCTGTGAGTGTGCCTCATCACACTGTGTCTGTGCCCCATCACGCTGTGACTGTGCCCCATCACGCAGTGAGTGTGCTCCATCACGCTGTGAGTGTGCCCCATCACGCTGTGAGTGTGCCCCATCACGCTGTGAGTGTGCTCCATCACGCTGTGAGTGTGCCCCATCACGCTGTGACTGTGACCCATCACGCTGTGAGTGTGCCCCATCACGCTGTGACTGTGCCCCCTCACGCTGTGAGTGTGCCCCATCACACTGTGACTGTGCCCCATCACGCTGTGAGTGTGACCCATCACGCTGTGACTGTGCCCCATCACGCTGTGACTGTGCCCCATCACTCTGTGAGTGTGACTCATCACACTGTGAGTGTGCCCCATCACGCTGTGACTGTGCCCCATCACGCTGTGAGTGTGCCCCATCACGCTGTGAGTGTGCCCCATCACGCTGTGAGTGTGCTCCATCACGCTGTGAGTGTGACCCATCACGCTGTGAGTGTGCCCCACCACGCTCTGAGTGTGCCCCATCACGCTGTGAGTGTGCTCCATCACGCTGTGAGTGTGCCCCATCACGCTGTGAGTGTGCCCCATCACGCTGTGAGTGTGCCCCATCACGCTGTGAGTGTGCTCAATCACGCTGTGAGTGTACCCCATCACGCTGTGACTGTGCCCCGTCACGCTGTGAGTGTGCCCCATCACGCTGTGACTGTGCCCCATCACGCTGTGAGTGTGCCCCATCATGCTGTGAATGTGCCCCATCACGCTGTGACTGTGCCACATCACGCTGTGAGTGTGCCCCATCACGCTCTGAATGTGCCCCATCACGCTGTGAGTGTGCCCCATCACGCTGTGAGTGTGCCCCATCACGCTGTGAGTGTGCCCCATCACGCTGTGAGTGTGCCCCATCACGCTGTGAGTGTGCCCCATCACGCTGTGAGTGTGCCCCATCACGCTGTGAGTGTGCCCCATCACGCTGTGATTGTGCCCCACCACGCTCTGAGTGTGCCCCATAACGCTGTGAGTGTGCCTCATCATGCTGTGTGTGTGCCCCATCATGCTGTGAGTGTGCCCCATCACGCTGTGAGTGTGCCCCATCACGCTGTGATTGTGCCCCACCACGCTCTGAGTGTGCCCCATAACGCTGTGAGTGTGCCTCATCATGCTGTGTGTGTGCCCCATCACGCTGTGACTGTGCCCCATCACGCTGTGACTGTGCCCCATCACGCTGTGAGTGTACCCCATCACGCTGTGACTGTGCCCCATCACGCTGTGAGTGTGCCCCATCACGCTGTGTGTGTGCCCCATCACGCTGTGAGTGTGCCCCATCACGCTGTGAGTGTGTCCCATCACGCTGTGAGTGTGCCCCATCACGCTGTGAGTGTGCCCCATCACGCTGTGAGTGTGTCCCATCTCGCTGTGACTGTGCCCATCACGCTGTGAGTGTGCCCCATCACACTGTGAGTGTGCCCCATCACGCTGTGTGTGTGCCCCATCACGCTGTGAGTGTGCCCCATCATGCTATGAGTGTGCCCCACCACGCTGTGAGTGTGTCCCATCATGCTGTGAGTGTGCCCCACCACGCTGTGAGTGTGCCCCATCACGCTGTGAGTGTGTCCCATCATGCTGTGAGTGTGCCCCACCACGCTGTGAGAGTGCCCCACCACGCTGTGAGAGTGCCCCATCACGCTGTGAGTGTGCCCCATCACGCTGTGAGGGTGCCCCATCACGCTGTGAGTGTGCCCCACCACGCTGTGAGTGTGCTCCATCACGCTGTGACTGTGCCCCCCATCACGCTGTGAGTGTGCCCCATCACGCTGTGACTGTGCCCCATCACGCTGTGAGTGTTCCCCATCACGCTGTGAGTGTGCCCCATCACGCTGTGAGTGTGCCCCATCACGCAGTGAGTGTGCCCCATAACGCTGTGAGTTTGCCCCATCACGCTGTGAGTGTGGCCCATCACGCTGTGAGTGTGGCCCATCACGCTGTGAGTGTGCCCCATCACGCTGTGAGTGTGTCCCATCACGCTGTGAGTGTGCCTCATCACGCTGGGAGTGTGCCCCATCATGCTGTGAGTGTGACCCATCATGCTGTGAGTGTGCCCCATCACGCTGTGACAGTGCCCCACCACGCTGTGAGTGTGCCCCATCACGCTGTGACAGTGCCCCAACACGCTTAGAGTGTGCCCCATCAATTTGTGAGGGTGCCTCATCACGCTGTAAGTGTGCGCCATCACGCTGTGAGTGTGCCCCATCACGCTGTGACAGTGCCCCATCACGCTGTGACTGTGGCCCATCACTATGTGAGGGTGCCTCATCACGCTGTGAGTGTGCCCCATCACGCTGTGAGTGTGCCTCATCACGCTGTGACTGTGCCCCACCACGCTGTGAGTGTGCCCCATCACGCTGTGAATGTGCCCCATCACACTGTGACTGTGCCTCATCAAGCTGTGAGTGTGCCCCATCATGCTGTGAGTGTGCCCATCACGCTGTGACAGTGCCCCAACACGCTGTGAGTGTGCCCCATCACGCTGTGAGTGTGCCTCATCACGCTGTGAGTGTGCCCCATCATGCTGTGAGTGTGCCTCATCACGCTGTGAGTATGCCCCATCACGCTGTGAGTGTGCCCCATCACGCTGTGAGGGTGCCCCATCACGCTGTGAGTGTGCCCCATCACGCTGTGAGTGTGCCCCATCACGCTGTGAGTGTGCCCCATCACGCGGTGAGTGTGCCCCATCACGTTGTAAGGGTGCCTCATCACACTGTAAGTGTGCCCTATCACGGGGTGACTGTGCCCCATCACACTGTGAGTGTGGCCCATCACGCTGTGAGTGTGGCCCATAATGCTGTGAGTGTGCCCCACCACGCTGTGAGTGTGCCCCATCACTCTGTGTGTGTGCCCCATCACGCAGTGACAGTGCCCCACCACGCTGAGAGTGTGCCCCATCAATTTGTGAGGGTGCCTCATCACGCTGTAAGTGTGCACCATCACGCTGTGAGTGTGCCCCATCACGCTGTGACTGTGCCCCATCACGCTGTGAGTGTGCCCCATCACGCTGTAAGTGTGCCCCATCACTCTGTGACAGTGCCCCACCACTCTGTGAGTGTGCCCCATCACGTTGTTAGGGTGCCCCACCACGCTGTGAGTGTGCCCCATCACACTGTGACTGTGCCTCATCAAGCTGTGAGTGTGCCCCAACACGCTGTGAGTGTGTCCCATCACGCTGTGAGTGTGCCCCATCATGCTGTGAGTGTGCCCCATCACTCTGTGAGTGTGCCCCATCACGCTGTGAGTGTGTCCCATCACGCTGTGAATGTACCTCATCATGCTGTGACTGTGCCCCATCACGCTGTGAGTGTGCCCCATCACTCTGTGAGTGTGCCCCATCACGCTGTGAGTGTGTCCCATCACGCTGTGAATGTACCTCATCATGCTGTGACAGTGCCCCATCACGCTGTGAGTGTGCCCCATCACGCTGTGACAGTGCCCCATCACGCTGTGACTGTGGCCCATCACACTGTGAGTGTGCCCCATCACGCTGTGACTGTGCCCCATCATGCTGTGAGTGTGCCCCATCACGCTGTGACAGTGCCCCACCACGCTGTGAGTGTGCCCCATCACGCTGTGACTGTGCCCCATCACGCTGTGAGTGTGCCCCATCACGCTGTGACAGTGCCCCATCACGCTGTGACTGTGCCCCATCACGCTGTGAGTGTGCCCCATCACGCTGTGACTGTGCCCCCTCACGCTGTGAGTGTGCCTCATCACACTGTGTCTGTGCCCCATCACGCTGTGACTGTGACCCATCACGCTGTGAGTGTGCCCCATCACGCTGTGACTGTGCCCCCTCACGCTGTGAGTGTGCCCCATCACACTGTGACTGTGCCCCATCACGCTGTGAGTGTGACCCATCACGCTGTGACTGTGCCCCATCACGCTGTGACTGTGCCCCATCACTCTGTGAGTGTGACTCATCACACTGTGAGTGTGCCCCATCACGCTGTGACTGTGCCCCATCACGCTGTGAGTGTGCCCCATCACGCTGTGAGTGTGCCCCATCACGCTGTGAGTGTGCTCCATCACGCTGTGAGTGTGACCCATCACGCTGTGAGTGTGCCCCACCACGCTCTGAGTGTGCCCCATCACGCTGTGAGTGTGCTCCATCACGCTGTGAGTGTGCCCCATCACGCTGTGAGTGTGCCCCATCACGCTGTGAGTGTGCCCCATCACGCTGTGAGTGTGCTCAATCACGCTGTGAGTGTACCCCATCACGCTGTGACTGTGCCCCGTCACGCTGTGAGTGTGCCCCATCACGCTGTGACTGTGCCCCATCACGCTGTGAGTGTGCCCCATCATGCTGTGAATGTGCCCCATCACGCTGTGACTGTGCCACATCACGCTGTGAGTGTGCCCCATCACGCTCTGAATGTGCCCCATCACGCTGTGAGTGTGCCCCATCACGCTGTGAGTGTGCCCCATCACGCTGTGAGTGTGCCCCATCACGCTGTGAGTGTGCCCCATCACGCTGTGAGTGTGCCCCATCACGCTGTGAGTGTGCCCCATCACGCTGTGAGTGTGCCCCATCACGCTGTGATTGTGCCCCACCACGCTCTGAGTGTGCCCCATAACGCTGTGAGTGTGCCTCATCATGCTGTGTGTGTGCCCCATCATGCTGTGAGTGTGCCCCATCACGCTGTGAGTGTGCCCCATCACGCTGTGATTGTGCCCCACCACGCTCTGAGTGTGCCCCATAACGCTGTGAGTGTGCCTCATCATGCTGTGTGTGTGCCCCATCACGCTGTGACTGTGCCCCATCACGCTGTGACTGTGCCCCATCACGCTGTGAGTGTACCCCATCACGCTGTGACTGTGCCCCATCACGCTGTGAGTGTGCCCCATCACGCTGTGTGTGTGCCCCATCACGCTGTGAGTGTGCCCCATCACGCTGTGAGTGTGTCCCATCACGCTGTGAGTGTGCCCCATCACGCTGTGAGTGTGCCCCATCACGCTGTGAGTGTGTCCCATCACGCTGTGACTGTGCCCATCACGCTGTGAGTGTGCCCCATCACACTGTGAGTGTGCCCCATCACGCTGTGTGTGTGCCCCATCACGCTGTGAGTGTGCCCCATCATGCTATGAGTGTGCCCCACCACGCTGTGAGTGTGTCCCATCATGCTGTGAGTGTGCCCCACCACGCTGTGAGTGTGCCCCATCACGCTGTGAGTGTGTCCCATCATGCTGTGAGTGTGCCCCACCACGCTGTGAGAGTGCCCCACCACGCTGTGAGAGTGCCCCATCACGCTGTGAGTGTGCCCCATCACGCTGTGAGGGTGCCCCATCACGCTGTGAGTGTGCCCCACCACGCTGTGAGTGTGCTCCATCACGCTGTGACTGTGCCCCCCATCACGCTGTGAGTGTGCCCCATCACGCTGTGACTGTGCCCCATCACGCTGTGAGTGTTCCCCATCACGCTGTGAGTGTGCCCCATCACGCTGTGAGTGTGCCCCATCACGCAGTGAGTGTGCCCCATAACGCTGTGAGTTTGCCCCATCACGCTGTGAGTGTGGCCCATCACGCTGTGAGTGTGGCCCATCACGCTGTGAGTGTGCCCCATAACGCTGTGAGTGTGTCCCATCACGCTGTGAGTGTGCCTCATCACGCTGGGAGTGTGCCCCATCATGCTGTGAGTGTGACCCATCATGCTGTGAGTGTGCCCCATCACGCTGTGACAGTGCCCCACCACGCTGTGAGTGTGCCCCATCACGCTGTGACAGTGCCCCAACACGCTTAGAGTGTGCCCCATCAATTTGTGAGGGTGCCTCATCACGCTGTAAGTGTGCGCCATCACGCTGTGAGTGTGCCCCATCACGCTGTGACAGTGCCCCATCACGCTGTGACTGTGGCCCATCACTATGTGAGGGTGCCTCATCACGCTGTGAGTGTGCCCCATCACGCTGTGAGTGTGCCTCATCACGCTGTGACTGTGCCCCACCACGCTGTGAGTGTGCCCCATCACGCTGTGAATGTGCCCCATCACACTGTGACTGTGCCTCATCAAGCTGTGAGTGTGCCCCATCATGCTGTGAGTGTGCCCATCACGCTGTGACAGTGCCCCAACACGCTGTGAGTGTGCCCCATCACGCTGTGAGTGTGCCTCATCACGCTGTGAGTGTGCCCCATCATGCTGTGAGTGTGCCTCATCACGCTGTGAGTATGCCCCATCACGCTGTGAGTGTGCCCCATCACGCTGTGAGGGTGCCCCATCACGCTGTGAGTGTGCCCCATCACGCTGTGAGTGTGCCCCATCACGCTGTGAGTGTGCCCCATCACGCGGTGAGTGTGCCCCATCACGTTGTAAGGGTGCCTCATCACACTGTAAGTGTGCCCTATCACGGGGTGACTGTGCCCCATCACACTGTGAGTGTGGCCCATCACGCTGTGAGTGTGGCCCATAATGCTGTGAGTGTGCCCCACCACGCTGTGAGTGTGCCCCATCACTCTGTGTGTGTGCCCCATCACGCAGTGACAGTGCCCCACCACGCTGAGAGTGTGCCCCATCAATTTGTGAGGGTGCCTCATCACGCTGTAAGTGTGCACCATCACGCTGTGAGTGTGCCCCATCACGCTGTGACTGTGCCCCATCACGCTGTGAGTGTGCCCCATCACGCTGTAAGTGTGCCCCATCACTCTGTGACAGTGCCCCACCACTCTGTGAGTGTGCCCCATCACGTTGTTAGGGTGCCCCACCACGCTGTGAGTGTGCCCCATCACACTGTGACTGTGCCTCATCAAGCTGTGAGTGTGCCCCAACACGCTGTGAGTGTGTCCCATCACGCTGTGAGTGTGCCCCATCATGCTGTGAGTGTGCCCCATCACTCTGTGAGTGTGCCCCATCACGCTGTGAGTGTGTCCCATCACGCTGTGAATGTACCTCATCATGCTGTGACTGTGCCCCATCACGCTGTGAGTGTGCCCCATCACTCTGTGAGTGTGCCCCATCACGCTGTGAGTGTGTCCCATCACGCTGTGAATGTACCTCATCATGCTGTGACAGTGCCCCATCACGCTGTGAGTGTGCCCCATCACGCTGTGACAGTGCCCCATCACGCTGTGACTGTGGCCCATCACACTGTGAGTGTGCCCCATCACGCTGTGACTGTGCCCCATCATGCTGTGAGTGTGCCCCATCACGCTGTGACAGTGCCCCACCACGCTGTGAGTGTGCCCCATCACGCTGTGACTGTGCCCCATCACGCTGTGAGTGTGCCCCATCACGCTGTGACAGTGCCCCATCACGCTGTGACTGTGCCCCATCACGCTGTGAGTGTGCCCCATCACGCTGTGAGAGTGCCCCATCACGCTGTGAGTGTGCACCATCACGCTGCGAGTGTATCCCCATCACGTTGTGAGTGTGCCCCATCACGCTGTGAGTGTGCCCCATCACGCTGTGAGTGTGCCCCATCACACTGTGAGTGTGTCCCATCATGCTGTGAGTGTGTCCCATCACACTGTGAGTGTGCCCCATCACACTGTGTATGTGCCCCATCACGCTGTGACTGTGCCCCATCACGCTGTGAGTGTGCCCCATCACGCTGTGAGTGTGCCCCATCACGCTGTGAGTGTGCCCCATCACGCTGTGAGTGTGCTCCATCATGATGTGACTGTGCCCCATCACGCTGTGACTGTGCCCCATCACGCTGTGAGTGTGCCGCATCACGCTGTGAGTGTGCCCCATCACGCTGTGTCTGTGCCCCATCACGCTGTGAGTGTGCCCCATCACGCTGTGAGTGTGCCCCATCACGCTGTGAGTGTGCCCCATCACGCTGTGAGTGTGCCGCATCACGCTGTGAGTGTGCCCCATCACGCTGTGAGTGTGCCGCATCACGCTGTGAGTGTGCCCCATCACGCTGTGAGTGTGCCCCATCACACTGTGAGTGTGCCCCATCGCGCTGTGACTGTGCCCCATCACGCTGTGAGTGTGCCCCATCACGCTGTGAGTGTGCCCCATCACACTGTGACTGTGCCCCATCACGCTGTGAGTGTGCCCCATCACACTGTGAGTGTGCCCATCACGCTGTGTGTGTGCCCCATCACGCTGTGACTTTGCCCCATCACGCTGTGACTGTGCCCCATCACGCTGTGAGTGTGCCCCATCACGCTGTGAGTGTGCCGCATCACGCTGTGACTGTGCCCCATCATGCTTTGAGTGTGCCCCATCACGCTGTAAGTGTGCCCCATCACGCTGTGAGTGTGCCCCATCACGCTGTGAGTGTGCCCCATCACGCTGTGACTGTGCCCCATCACACTGTGAGTTTGACCCATCACGCTGTGAGTGTGTCCCATCATGCTTTGAGTGTGCCCCATCACGCTGTGAGTGTGCCCCATCACGCTGTGAGTGTGTCCCATCACGCTGTGAGTGTGCCCCATCACGCTGTGAGTATGCCCCATCACGCTGTGAGTGTGCCCCATCACGCTGTGAGTGAGCCCCATCACGCTGTGAGTGTGCCCCATCACGCTGTGAGTGTGCCCCATCACGCTGTGAGTGTGCCCCATCACGCTGTGAGTGAGCCCCATCACGCTGTGAGTGTGCCCCATCACGCTGTGACTGTGCCCCATCACACTGTGAGTTTGACCCATCACGCTGTGAGTGTGCCCCATCACGCTGTGAGTGAGCCCCATCACGCTGTGAGTGTGCCCCATCATGCTTTGAGTGTGTCCCATCACGCTGTGAGTGTGCCCCATCACGCTGTAAGTGTGCCCCATCACTCTGTGACTGTTCCCCATCATGATGATACTGTGCCCCATCAAGCTGTGACTGTGCCCCATCACGCTGTGAGTGTGACCCATCACGCTGTGACTGTGCCCCATCACGCTGTGAGTGTGACCCATCACGCTGTGACTGTGCACCATCACGCTGTGAGTGTGCCCCATCACGCTGTGACTGTGCACCATCACGCTGTGAGTGTGTCCCATCATGCTTTGAGTGTGCCCCATCACGCTGTAAGTGTGCCCCATCACGCTGTGACTGTGCCCCATCACGCTGTGAGTGTGCCCCATCACGCTGTGACTGTGCCCCATCACGCTGTGACTGTGCCCCATCACGCTGTGACTGTGCCCCATCACGCTGTCAGTGTGCCCCATCACGCTGTGACTGTGCCCCATCACGCTGTCAGTGTGACCCATCACGCTGTGACTGTGCCCCATCACGCTGTGACTGTGCCCCATCACGCTGTGAGTGTCTCCCATCACGCTGTGACTGTGCCCCATCACGCTGTGACTGTGCCCCATCACGCTGTGAGTGTGACCCATCACGCTGTGACTGTGCCCCATCACGCTGTGACTGTGCCCCATCACGCTGTGAGTGCGCCCCATCACGCTGTGAGTGTGCCCCATCACGCTGTGACTGTGCCCCATCACTCTGTGAGTGTGCCCCATCACGCTGTGAGTGTGACCCATCACGCTGTGACTGTGCCCCATCACGCTGTGAGTGTGCCCCATCACGCTGTGACTGTGCCCCATCACGCTGTGACTGTGCCCCATCACGCTGTGAGTGTGACCCATCATGCTGTGAGTGTGGCCCATCACGCTGTGACTGTGCCCCATCACGCTGTGAGTGTGCCCCATCACGCTGTGAGTGTGACCCATCACGCTGTGACTGTGCCCCATCACGCTGTGAGTGTGCCCCATCACGCTGTGACTGTGACCCATCATGCTGTGAGTGTGGCCCATCACGCTGTGACTGTGCCCCATCACGCTGTGACTGTGCCCCATCACGCTGTGACTGTGCCCCATCACGCTGTGAGTGTGCCCCATCACGCTGTGAGTGTGACCCATCACGCTGTGACTGTGCCCCATCATGCTGTGAGTGTGCCCCATCACGCTGTGAGTGTGCCCCATCACGCTGTGAGTGTGCCCCATCACGCTGTGAGTGTGCCCCATCACGCTGTGACTGTGTCCCATCACGCTGTGACTGTGCCCCATCACGCTGTGAGTGTGCCCCATCACGCTGTGAGTGTCTCCCATCACGCTTTGAGTGTGCCCCATCACGCTGTGAGTGTGCTGCATCACTCTGTGAGTGTGCCCCATCACGCTGTGAGTGTGCCCCATCACGCTGTGACTGTGCCCCATCACGCTGTGACTGTGCCCCATCACGCTGTGAGTGTGCCCCATCACGCTGTGAGTGTCTCCCATCACGCTTTGAGTGTGCCCCATCACGCTGTAAGTGTGCCCCATCACGCTGTAAGTGTGCCCCATCACGCTGTGAGTGTGCCCCATCACGCTGCGACTGTGCCCCATCACGATGTGACTGAACCCCATCAAGCTGTGACTGTGCCCCATCACGCTGTGAGTGTGACCCATCACTCTGTGACTGTGCCCCCTCACGCTGTGAGTGTGCCCCATCACACTGTGAGTGTGCCCCATCACACTGTGTCTGTGCCCCATCAAGCTGTGACTGTGCCCCATCACGCTGTGACTGTGCCCCATCACGCTGTGAGTGTGACCCGTCACGCTGTGAGTGTGCCCCATCACGCTGTGAGTGCGCCCCATCACACAGTGAGTGTGCTCCATCACGCTGTGAGTGTGCCCCATCACGCTGTGACTGTGACCCATCACGCTGTGAGTGTGCCCCATCACGCTGTGACTGTGCCCCCTCACGCTGTGAGTGTGCCCCATCACACTGTGTCTGTGCCCCATCACGCTGTGACTGTGCCCCATCACGCAGTGAGTGTGCTCCATCACGCTGTGAGTGTGCCCCATCACGCTGTGAGTGTGCCCCATCACGCTGTGAGTGTGCTCCATCACGCTGTGAGTGTGCCCCATCACGCTGTGACTGTGACCCATCACGCTGTGAGTGTGCCCCATCACGCTGTGACTGTGCCCCCTCACGCTGTGAGTGTGCCCCATCACACTGTGACTGTGCCCCATCACGCTGTGAGTGTGACCCATCACGCTGTGACTGTGCCCCATCACGCTGTGACTGTGCCCCATCACTCTGTGAGTGTGACTCATCACACTGTGAGTGTGCCCCATCACGCTGTGACTGTGCCCCATCACGCTGTGAGTGTGCCCCATCACGCTGTGAGTGTGCCCCATCACGCTGTGAGTGTGCTCCATCACGCTGTGAGTGTGACCCATCACGCTGTGAGTGTGCCCCACCACGCTCTGAGTGTGCCCCATCACGCTGTGAGTGTGCTCCATCACGCTGTGAGTGTGCCCCATCACGCTGTGAGTGTGCCCCATCACGCTGTGAGTGTGCCCCATCACGCTGTGAGTGTGCTCAATCACGCTGTGAGTGTACCCCATCACGCTGTGACTGTGCCCCATCACGCTGTAAGTGTGCCCCATCATTCTGTGACTGTTCCCCATCATGATGATACTGTGCCCCATCAAGCTGTGACTGTGCCCCATCACGCTGTGAGTGTGACCCATCACGCTGTGACTGTGCCCCATCACGCTGTGAGTGTGCCCCATCACGCTGTGACTGTGCACCATCACGCTGTGAGTGTGCCCCATCACGCTGTGACTGTGCACCATCACGCTGTGAGTGTGTCCCATCATGCTTTGAGTGTGCCCCATCACGCTGTAAGTGTGCCCCATCACGCTGTGACTGTGCCCCATCACGCTGTGAGTGTGCCCCATCACGCTGTGACTGTGCCCCATCACGCTGTGACTGTGCCCCATCACGCTGTGACTGTGCCCCATCACGCTGTCAGTGTGCCCCATCACGCTGTGACTGTGCCCCATCACGCTGTCAGTGTGACCCATCACGCTGTGACTGTGCCCCATCACGCTGTGACTGTGCCCCATCACGCTGTGAGTGTCTCCCATCACGCTGTGACTGTGCCCCATCACGCTGTGACTGTGCCCCATCACGCTGTGAGTGTGACCCATCACGCTGTGACTGTGCCCCATCACGCTGTGACTGTGCCCCATCACGCTGTGAGTGCGCCCCATCACGCTGTGAGTGTGCCCCATCACGCTGTGACTGTGCCCCATCACTCTGTGAGTGTGCCCCATCACGCTGTGAGTGTGACCCATCACGCTGTGACTGTGCCCCATCACGCTGTGAGTGTGCCCCATCACGCTGTGACTGTGCCCCATCACGCTGTGACTGTGCCCCATCACGCTGTGAGTGTGACCCATCATGCTGTGAGTGTGGCCCATCACGCTGTGACTGTGCCCCATCACGCTGTGAGTGTGCCCCATCACGCTGTGAGTGTGACCCATCACGCTGTGACTGTGCCCCATCACGCTGTGAGTGTGCCCCATCACGCTGTGACTGTGACCCATCATGCTGTGAGTGTGGCCCATCACGCTGTGACTGTGCCCCATCACGCTGTGACTGTGCCCCATCACGCTGTGACTGTGCCCCATCACGCTGTGAGTGTGCCCCATCACGCTGTGAGTGTGACCCATCACGCTGTGACTGTGCCCCATCATGCTGTGAGTGTGCCCCATCACGCTGTGAGTGTGCCCCATCACGCTGTGAGTGTGCCCCATCACGCTGTGAGTGTGCCCCATCACGCTGTGACTGTGTCCCATCACGCTGTGACTGTGCCCCATCACGCTGTGAGTGTGCCCCATCACGCTGTGAGTGTCTCCCATCACGCTTTGAGTGTGCCCCATCACGCTGTGAGTGTGCTGCATCACTCTGTGAGTGTGCCCCATCACGCAGTGAGTGTGCCCCATCACGCTGTGACTGTGCCCCATCACGCTGTGACTGTGCCCCATCACGCTGTGAGTGTGCCCCATCACGCTGTGAGTGTCTCCCATCACGCTTTGAGTGTGCCCCATCACGCTGTAAGTGTGCCCCATCACGCTGTAAGTGTGCCCCATCACGCTGTGAGTGTGCCCCATCACGCTGCGACTGTGCCCCATCACGATGTGACTGAACCCCATCAAGCTGTGACTGTGCCCCATCACGCTGTGAGTGTGACCCATCACTCTGTGACTGTGCCCCCTCACGCTGTGAGTGTGCCCCATCACACTGTGAGTGTGCCCCATCACACTGTGTCTGTGCCCCATCAAGCTGTGACTGTGCCCCATCACGCTGTGACTGTGCCCCATCACGCTGTGAGTGTGACCCGTCACGCTGTGAGTGTGCCCCATCACGCTGTGAGTGCGCCCCATCACACAGTGAGTGTGCTCCATCACGCTGTGAGTGTGCCCCATCACGCTGTGACTGTGACCCATCACGCTGTGAGTGTGCCCCATCACGCTGTGACTGTGCCCCCTCACGCTGTGAGTGTGCCCCATCACACTGTGTCTGTGCCCCATCACGCTGTGACTGTGCCCCATCACGCAGTGAGTGTGCTCCATCACGCTGTGAGTGTGCCCCATCACGCTGTGAGTGTGCCCCATCACGCTGTGAGTGTGCTCCATCACGCTGTGAGTGTGCCCCATCACGCTGTGACTGTGACCCATCACGCTGTGAGTGTGCCCCATCACGCTGTGACTGTGCCCCCTCACACTGTGAGTGTGCCCCATCACGCTGTGACTGTGCCCCATCACGCTGTGAGTGTGACCCATCACGCTGTGACTGTGCCCCATCACGCTGTGACTGTGCCCCATCACTCTGTGAGTGTGACTCATCACACTGTGAGTGTGCCCCATCACGCTGTGACTGTGCCCCATCACGCTGTGAGTGTGCCCCATCACGCTGTGAGTGTGCCCCATCACGCTGTGAGTGTGCTCCATCACGCTGTGAGTGTGACCCATCACGCTGTGAGTGTGCCCCACCACGCTCTGAGTGTGCCCCATCACGCTGTGAGTGTGCTCCATCACGCTGTGAGTGTGCCCCATCACGCTGTGAGTGTGCCCCATCACGCTGTGAGTGTGCCCCATCACGCTGTGAGTGTGCTCAATCACGCTGTGAGTGTACCCCATCACGCTGTGACTGTGCCCCGTCACGCTGTGAGTGTGCCCCATCACGCTGTGACTGTGCCCCATCACGCTGTGAGTGTGCCCCATCATGCTGTGAATGTGCCCCATCACGCTGTGACTGTGCCACATCACGCTGTGAGTGTGCCCCATCACGCTCTGAATGTGCCCCATCACGCTGTGAGTGTGCCCCATCACGCTGTGAGTGTGCCCCATCACGCTGTGAGTGTGCCCCATCACGCTGTGAGTGTGCCCCATCACGCTGTGAGTGTGCCCCATCACGCTGTGAGTGTGCCCCATCACGCTGTGAGTGTGCCCCATCACGCTGTGATTGTGCCCCACCACGCTCTGAGTGTGCCCCATAACGCTGTGAGTGTGCCTCATCATGCTGTGTGTGTGCCCCATCATGCTGTGAGTGTGCCCCATCACGCTGTGAGTGTGCCCCATCACGCTGTGATTGTGCCCCACCACGCTCTGAGTGTGCCCCATAACGCTGTGAGTGTGCCTCATCATGCTGTGTGTGTGCCCCATCACGCTGTGACTGTGCCCCATCACGCTGTGACTGTGCCCCATCACGCTGTGAGTGTACCCCATCACGCTGTGACTGTGCCCCATCACGCTGTGAGTGTGCCCCATCACGCTGTGTGTGTGCCCCATCACGCTGTGAGTGTGCCCCATCACGCTGTGAGTGTGTCCCATCACGCTGTGAGTGTGCCCCATCACGCTGTGAGTGTGCCCCATCACGCTGTGAGTGTGTCCCATCACGCTGTGACTGTGCCCATCACGCTGTGAGTGTGCCCCATCACACTGTGAGTGTGCCCCATCACGCTGTGTGTGTGCCCCATCACGCTGTGAGTGTGCCCCATCATGCTATGAGTGTGCCCCACCACGCTGTGAGTGTGTCCCATCATGCTGTGAGTGTGCCCCACCACGCTGTGAGTGTGCCCCATCACGCTGTGAGTGTGTCCCATCATGCTGTGAGTGTGCCCCACCACGCTGTGAGAGTGCCCCACCACGCTGTGAGAGTGCCCCATCACGCTGTGAGTGTGCCCCATCACGCTGTGAGGGTGCCCCATCACGCTGTGAGTGTGCCCCACCACGCTGTGAGTGTGCTCCATCACGCTGTGACTGTGCCCCCCATCACGCTGTGAGTGTGCCCCATCACGCTGTGACTGTGCCCCATCACGCTGTGAGTGTTCCCCATCACGCTGTGAGTGTGCCCCATCACGCTGTGAGTGTGCCCAATCACGCAGTGAGTGTGCCCCATAACGCTGTGAGTTTGCCCCATCACGCTGTGAGTGTGGCCCATCACGCTGTGAGTGTGGCCCATCACGCTGTGAGTGTGCCCCATCACGCTGTGAGTGTGTCCCATCACGCTGTGAGTGTGCCTCATCACGCTGGGAGTGTGCCCCATCATGCTGTGAGTGTGACCCATCATGCTGTGAGTGTGCCCCATCACGCTGTGACAGTGCCCCACCACGCTGTGAGTGTGCCCCATCACGCTGTGACAGTGCCCCAACACGCTTAGAGTGTGCCCCATCAATTTGTGAGGGTGCCTCATCACGCTGTAAGTGTGCGCCATCACGCTGTGAGTGTGCCCCATCACGCTGTGACAGTGCCCCATCACGCTGTGACTGTGGCCCATCACGTTGTGAGGGTGCCTCATCACGCTGTGAGTGTGCCCCATCACGCTGTGAGTGTGCCTCATCACGCTGTGACTGTGCCCCACCACGCTGTGAGTGTGCCCCATCACGCTGTGAATGTGCCCCATCACACTGTGACTGTGCCTCATCAAGCTGTGAGTGTGCCCCATCATGCTGTGAGTGTGCCCATCACGCTGTGACAGTGCCCCAACACGCTGTGAGTGTGCCCCATCACGCTGTGAGTGTGCCTCATCACGCTGTGAGTGTGCCCCATCATGCTGTGAGTGTGCCTCATCACGCTGTGAGTATGCCCCATCACGCTGTGAGTGTGCCCCATCACGCTGTTAGGGTGCCCCATCACGCTGTGAGTGTGCCCCATCACGCTGTGAGTGTGCCCCATCACGCTGTGAGTGTGCCCCATCACGCGGTGAGTGTGCCCCATCACGTTGTAAGGGTGCCTCATCACACTGTAAGTGTGCCCTATCACGGGGTGACTGTGCCCCATCACACTGTGAGTGTGGCCCATCACGCTGTGAGTGTGGCCCATAATGCTGTGAGTGTGCCCCACCACGCTGTGAGTGTGCCCCATCACTCTGTGTGTGTGCCCCATCACGCAGTGACAGTGCCCCACCACGCTGAGAGTGTGCCCCATCAATTTGTGAGGGTGCCTCATCACGCTGTAAGTGTGCACCATCACGCTGTGAGTGTGCCCCATCACGCTGTGACTGTGCCCCATCACGCTGTGAGTGTGCCCCATCACGCTGTAAGTGTGCCCCATCACTCTGTGACAGTGCCCCACCACTCTGTGAGTGTGCCCCATCACGTTGTTAGGGTGCCCCACCACGCTGTGAGTGTGCCCCATCACACTGTGACTGTGCCTCATCAAGCTGTGAGTGTGCCCCAACACGCTGTGAGTGTGTCCCATCACGCTGTGAGTGTGCCCCATCATGCTGTGAGTGTGCCCCATCACTCTGTGAGTGTGCCCCATCACGCTGTGAGTGTGTCCCATCACGCTGTGAATGTACCTCATCATGCTGTGACTGTGCCCCATCACGCTGTGAGTGTGCCCCATCACTCTGTGAGTGTGCCCCATCACGCTGTGAGTGTGTCCCATCACGCTGTGAATGTACCTCATCATGCTGTGACAGTGCCCCATCACGCTGTGAGTGTGCCCCATCACGCTGTGACAGTGCCCCATCACGCTGTGACTGTGGCCCATCACACTGTGAGTGTGCCCCATCACGCTGTGACTGTGCCCCATCATGCTGTGAGTGTGCCCCATCACGCTGTGACAGTGCCCCACCACGCTGTGAGTGTGCCCCATCACGCTGTGACTGTGCCCCATCACGCTGTGAGTGTGCCCCATCACGCTGTGACAGTGCCCCATCACGCTGTGACTGTGCCCCATCACGCTGTGAGTGTGCCCCATCACGCTGTGAGAGTGCCCCATCACGCTGTGAGTGTGCACCATCACGCTGCGAGTGTATCCCCATCACGTTGTGAGTGTGCCCCATCACGCTGTGAGTGTGCCCCATCACGCTGTGAGTGTGCCCCATCACACTGTGAGTGTGTCCCATCATGCTGTGAGTGTGTCCCATCACACTGTGAGTGTGCCCCATCACACTGTGTATGTGCCCCATCACGCTGTGACTGTGCCCCATCACGCTGTGAGTGTGCCCCATCACGCTGTGAGTGTGCCCCATCACGCTGGGAGTGTGCCCCATCACGCTGTGAGTGTGCTCCATCATGATGTGACTGTGCCCCATCACGCTGTGACTGTGCCCCATCACGCTGTGAGTGTGCCGCATCACGCTGTGAGTGTGCCCCATCACGCTGTGTCTGTGCCCCATCACGCTGTGAGTGTGCACCACCACGCTGTGAGTGTGCCCCTTCATGCAGTGAGTGTGCCCCATCATGCTGTGACTGTGCCCCATCACGCTGTGAGTGTGCCCCATCACGCTGTGAGTGTGCCCCATCACGCTGTGAGTGTGCCCCATCACTCTGTGACTGTGCCCCATCACGCTGTGATTGTGCCCCATCACGCTGTGACTGTGCCTCCTCACGCTGTGAGTGTGCCCCATCACACTGTGAGTGTGCCCCATCACGCTGTGAGTGTGCTCCATCACGCTGTGAGTGTGCCCCATCACGCTGTGAGTGTGCCCCATCACGCTGTGAGTGTGCCCCATCACGCTGTGAGTGTGCCCCATCACGCTGTGACTGTGCCCCATCACGCTTTGACTGTGCCCCATCACGCTGTGAGTGTGCCCCATCACGCTGTGAGTGTGCTCCATCATGATGTGACTGTGCCCCATCACGCTGTGACTGTGCCCCATCACACTGTGAGTGTGTCCCATCATGCTTTGAGTGTGTCCCATCACACTGTGAGAGTGCCCCATCACACTGTGTATGTGCCCCATCACGCTGTGACTGTGCCCCATCACGCTGTGAGTGTGCCCCATCACGCTGTGAGTGTGCCCCATCACGCTGTGAGTGTGCCCCATCACGCTGTGAGTGTGCTCCATCATGATGTGACTGTGCCCCATCACGCTGTGAGTGTGCCGCATCACGCTGTGAGTGTGCCCCATCACGCTGTGTCTGTGCCCCATCACGCTGTGAGTGTGCCCCACCACGCTGTGAGTCTGCCCCATCATGCAGTGAGTGTGCCCCATCATGCTGTGACTGTGCCCCATCACGCTGTGAGTGTGCCCCATCACGCTGTGAGTGTGCCCCATCACGCTGTGAGTGTGCCCCATCACGCTGTGAGTGTGCCCCATCACTCTGTGACTGTGCCCCATCACGCTGTGAGTGTGCCCCATCACGCTGTGACTGTGCCCCCTCACGGTGTGAGTGTGCCCCATCACACTGTGAGTGTGCCCCATCACGCTGTGAGTGTGCCCCATCATGCTGTGAGTGTGTCCCATCACGCTGTGTGTGTGCCCCATCACGCTGTGAGTGTGCCCCATCACGCTGTGAGTGTGCCCCATCACGCTGAGACTGTGCCCCATCACGCTGTGACTGTGCCCCATCACGCTGTGAGTGTGCTCCATCACTCTGTGAGTGTGCCCCATCACACTGTGTCTGTGCCCCATCACGCTGTGACTGTGCCTCATCACGCTGTGAGTGTGCCTCATCACGCTGTGAGTGTGCACCATCACGCTGTGAGTGTGCCTCATCACGCTGTGAGTGTGCACCATCATGCTGTGACTGTGCCCCATCACGCTGTGAGTGTGCCCCATCACGCTGTGACTGTGCCCCATCACGCTGTGACTGTGCCCCATCACGCTGTGAGTGTTCCCCATCACGCTGTGAGTGTGGCCCATCACGCTGTGAGTGTGGCCCATCACGCTGTGAGTGTGGCCCATCACGCTGTGAGTGTGTCCCATCACCTTGTGACTGTGCCCCATCACGCTGTGAGTGTGTCCCATCACGCTGTGAGTGTGCCCCATCACGCTGTGACTGTGCCCCATCACGCTGTGATTGTGCCCCATCACGCTGTGAGTGTTCCATCACACTGTGAGTGTGCCCCATCACGCTGTGAATGTGCCCCATCACGCTGTGAGTGTGACCCATCACACTGTGAGTGTGCCCCATCACGCTGTGAGTGTGCCCCATCACACAGTGACTGTGCCCCATCACACAGTGACTGTGCCTCATCACGCTGTGAGTGTGCCCCATCACGCAGTGTGTGTGCCCCATCACGCTGTGACTGTGCCCCATCACCCTGTGAGTGTGCCCCATCATGCTGTGTATGTGCCCCATCACGCTGTGAGGGTGCCCCATCACGCTGTGAGTGTGCCCCACCAAGCTGTGAGTGTGCCCCATCACGCTGTGAGTGTGCCCACCACGCTGTGAGTGTGGCCCATCACGCTGTGAGTGTGTCCCATCATGCTGTGATTGTGCCCGACCACGCTGTGAGTGTGCCCCATCACACTGTGAGTGTGCCCCATCACGCTGTGAGTGTGCCTCATCACGCTGTGTGTGTGCCCCGTCACGCTGTGACTGTGCCCCATCACGCTGTGAGTTTGCCCCATCACACTGTTACTGTGCCCCATCACGCTGTGACTGTGCCAAATCACGCTGTGACTGTGTCCCATCACGCTGTGAGTGTGCTCCATCACGGTGTGAGTGTGCTCCATCACGCTGTGAGTGTGCCCCATCACGCTGTGAGTGTGCCCCATCACACTGTGAGTGTGCCCCATCACACTGTGACTGTGCCCATCACGCTGAGAGTGTGCCCCATCACGTTGTGAGGGTGCCTCATCACGCTGTGAGTGTGCTCCATCACGCTGTGAGTGTGCCCCATCATGCTGTGAGTGTGTCCCATTCCGCTGTGAGTGTGCCCCATCACGCTGTGAGTGTGCTCCATCACGCTGTGAGTTTGCCCCATCACGCTGTGAGTGTGCTCCATCACGCTGTGAGTGTGCCCCATCACGCTGTGACTGTGCCCCATCACGCTGTGAGTGTGCTCCATCACGCTGTGAGTGTGCTCCATCACGCTGTGAGTGTGCCCCATCACGCTGTGACTGTGCCCCATCACGCTGTGAGTGTGCCCCATCACGCTGTGAGTGTGCCCCATCACACTGTGAGTTTGCCCCATCACACTGTAAGTGTGCCCCATCACGCTGTGAGTGTGCCCCATCACGCTGTGAGTTTGCCCCATCACACTGTGAGTGTGACCCATCACGCTGTGACTGTGCCCCATCACGCTGTGACTGTGCCCCATCACGCTGTGAGTGTGCCCCATCACGCTGTGAGTGGGGCCCATCAGGCTGTGAGTGTGCCCCATCACGCTGTGACTGTGCCCCATCACGCTGTGAGTGTGCCCCATCACGCTGTGACTGTGCCCCATCACGCTGTGAGTGTGTCCCATCACACTGTGAGTGTGCCCCATCACGCTGTGAGTGTGTCCCATCACACTGTGAGTGTGCCCCACCACGCTGTGAGTGGGGCCCATCAGGCTGTGAGTGTGCCCATCACACTGTGAGTGTGTCCTATCACGCTGTGACTGTGCCCCATCACGCTGTGAGTGTGTCCTATCACGCTGTGACTGTGCCCCATCACGCTGTGAGTGTGCCCCATCACGCTGTGAGTGTGTCCTATCACGCTGTGACTGTGCCCCATCACGCTGTGACTGTGCCCCATCACGCTGTGAGTGTGCCCTATCACACAGTGAGTGTGCCCCATCACGCTGTGAGTGTGCCCCATCACGTTGTGATTGTGCACCATCACGCTGTGAGTGTGCCCCATCACGCTGTGAGTGTGCCCCATCACGCTGTGAGGGTGCCCCATCACGCTGTGAGTGTGCCCCATCACGCTGTGAGTGTGTCCCATCACGCTGTGAGTGTGCCCACCACGCTGTGAGTGTGGCCCATCACGCTGTGAGTGTGTCCCATCATGCTGTGATTGTGCCCGACCACGCTGTGAGTGTGCCCCATCACACTGTGAGTGTGCCCCATCACGCTGTGAGTGTGCCTCATCACGCTGTGTGTGTGCCCCGTCACGCTGTGACTGTGCCCCATCACGCTGTGAGTTTGCCCCATCACACTGTTACTGTGCCCCATCACGCTGTGACTGTGCCAAATCACGCTGTGACTGTGTCCCATCACGCTGTGAGTGTGCTCCATCACGCTGTGAGTGTGCCCCATCACGCTGTGAGTGTGCCCCATCACACTGTGAGTGTGCCCCATCACACTGTGACTGTGCCCATCACGCTGAGAGTGTGCCCCATCACGTTGTGAGGGTGCCTCATCACGCTGTGAGTGTGCTCCATCACGCTGTGAGTGTGCCCCATCATGCTGTGAGTGTGTCCCATTCTGCTGTGAGTGTGCCCCATCACGCTGTGAGTGTGCTCCATCACGCTGTGACTGTGCCCCATCACGCTGTGAGTGTGCCCCATCACGCTGTGAGTGTGCCCCATCACGCTGTGAGTGTGCCCCATCACACTGTGAGTGTGCCCCATCACGCTGTGAGTGTGCCCCATCACGCTGTGAGTTTGCCCCATCACACTGTGAGTGTGACCCATCACGCTGTGACTGTGCCCCATCACGCTGTGACTGTGCCCCATCACGCTGTGAGTGTACCCCATCACGCTGTGAGTGGGGCCCATCAGGCTGTGAGTGTGCCCCATCACGCTGTGACTGTGCCCCATCACTCTGTGAGTGTGCCCCATCACGCTGTGACTGTGCCCCATCACGCTGTGAGTGTGTCCCATCACACTGTGAGTGTGCCCCATCACGCTGTGAGTGTGTCCCATCACACTGTGAGTGTGCCCCACCACGCTGTGAGTGGGGCCCATCAGGCTGTGAGTGTGCCCATCACACTGTGAGTGTGTCCTATCACGCTGTGACTGTGCCCCATCACGCTGTGAGTGTGCCCCATCACGCTGTGAGTGTGCCCCATCACGCTGTGACTGTGCCCCATCATGCTGTGAGTGTGCCCCATCACGCTGTGAGTGTGCCCCATCACGCTGTGACTGTGCCCCATCACGCTGTGAGTGTGCCCCATCACGCTGTGAGTGTGCTCCATCACGCTGTGAGTGTGCCCCATCACGCTGTGAGTGTGCCCCATCACGCTGTGAGTGTGCTCCATCACGCTGTGAGTGTGCCCCATCACGCTGTGAGTGTGTCCCATCACGCTGTGAGTGTGCTCCATCACGCTGTGAGTGTGTCCCATCACGCTGTGAGTGTGCTCCATCACGCTGTGAGTGTGCCCCATCACGCTGTGAGTGTGTCCCATCACGCTGTGAGTGTGCCCCATCAAGCTGTGAGTGTGCCCCATCACGCTGTGAGTGTGCTCCATCACGCTGTGAGTGTGCCCCATCACGCTGTGAGTGTGACCCATCACACTGTGAGTGTGCTCCATCACGCTGTGACTGTGTCCCATCACGCTGTGACTGTGCCCCATCACGCTGTGACTGTGCCCCATCACGCTGTGAGTGTGCCCCATCACGCAGTGAGTGCGCCTCATCACGCTGTGAGTGTGCCCCATCACTCTGTGAGTGTGCCCCATCACGCTGTGAGTGTGCTCCATCACGCTGTGACTGTGCCCCATCACGCTGTGAGTGTGCCCCATCACGCTGTGAGTGTGCCCCACCACGCTGTGAGTGTGCCCCATCACGCAGTGAGTGTGCCCCATCATGCTGTGACTGTGCCCCATCACGCTGTGAGTGTGCCCCATCACGCTGTGAGTGTGCCCCATCACGCTGTAAGTGTGCAACATCACGCAGTGAGTGTGCCCCATTACGCTGTGACTGTACCCCATCACGCTGTGAGTGTGCCCCATCACACTGTGAGTGTGCCCCATCACGCTGTGAGTGTGCCCCATCACGCTGTGAGTGTGCCCCATCACGCTGTGAGTGTGCCCCATCACGCTGTGAGTGTGCCCCATCACGCAGTGACTGTGCCCCATCACGCTGTGACTGTACCCCATCACGCTGTGAGTGTGCCCCATCATGCTGTGAGTGTGTCCCATCACGCTGTGAGTGTGCCCCATCACGCTGTGAGTGTGCCCCATCACGCTGTGAGTGTGCCCCATCACGCTGTGAGTGTGCCCCATCACGCTGTGAATGTGCCCCATCACGCTGTGAGTGTGCCCCACCACGCTGTGAGTGTGCCCCATCATGCTGTGAGTGTGCCCCATCACACTGTGATTGTGCCCCATCACGCTGTGAGTGTGCCCCATCACGCTGTGACTGTGCCCCATCACGCTGTGAGTGTGCCCCATCACGCAGTGAGTGTGCCTCATCACGCTGTGAGTGTGCCCCATCACTCTGTGAGTATGCCCCACCATGCTGTGAGTGTGCCCCATCACGCAGTGAGTGTGCCCCATCATGCTGTGACTGTGCCCCATCACGCTGTGAATGTGCCCCATCACGCTGTGAGTGTGCCCCATCACGCTGTTAGAGTGCCCCATCACGCTGTTAGTGTGCCCCATCACGCTGTGACTGTGCCCCATCACGCTGTGAGTGTGCCCCATCACACTGTGAGTGTGCCCCATCACGCTGTGAGTGTGCCCCATCACACTGTGAGTGTGCCCCATCACGCTGTGAGTGTGCCCCATCACACTGTGAGTGTGCCCCATCACGCTGTGAGTGTGCCCCATCACGCTGTGAGTGTGCCCCATCACGCTGTGAGTGTGCCCCATCACGCTGTGAGTGTGCCCCATCACGCTGTGACTGTGCCCCATCACGCTGTGAGTGTGCCCCATCACGCTGTGAGTGTGTCCCATCACGCTGTGAGAGTGCCCCATCACGCTTTGACTGTGCCCCATCACGCTGTGAGTGTGTCCCATCACGCTGTGAGTGTGCCCCATCACGCTTTGACTGTGCCCCATCACGCTGTGAGTGTGCCCCATCACGCTGTGAGTGTGTCCCATCACGCTGTGAGTGTGCCCCATCACGCTGTGAGTGTGTCCCATCATGCTGTGAGTGTGCCCCATCACGCTGTAAGTGTGCCCCATCACGCTGTGACTGTGCCCCATCACGCTGTGAGTGCGCCCCATCACGCTGTGAGTGTGCCTCATCACACTGTGTCTGTGCCCCATCACACTGTGTGTGTGCCCCATCACACTGTGTCTGTGCCCCATCACGCTGTGAGTGTGCCTCATCACACTGTGTCTGTGCCCCATCACACTGTGTGTGTGCCCCATCACACTGTGACTGTGCCCCATCACGCTGTGAGTGTGCCTCATCACTCTGTGACTGTGCCCCATCACGCTGTGAGTGTGCCCCATCACGCTGTGAGTGTGCTCCATCACGCTGTGAGTGTGCCCCATCATGCTGTGAGTGTGCCCCATCACGCTGTGAGTGTGCTCCATCATGATGTGACTGTGCCCCATCACGCTGTGACTGTGCCCCATCACATTGTGAGTGTGTCCCATCATGCTGTGAGTGTGTCCCATCACACTGTGAGTGTGCCCCATCACACTGTGTATGTGCCCCATCACGCTGTGACTGTGCCCCATCACGCTGTGAGTGTGCTCCATCACGCTGTGAGTGTGCCCCATCACGCTGTGAGTGTGCCCCATCACGCTGTGAGTGTGCCCCATCACGCTGTGAGTGTGCCTCATCACGCTGTGAGTGTGCCCCATCACGCTGTGAGTGTGCCCCATCACGCTGTGAGTGTGCCGAATCACGCTGTGAGTGTGCCCCATCATGCTGTGAGTGTGCCCCATCACGCTGTGACTGTGCCCCATCACGCTGTGAGTGTGCCCCATCACGCTGTGAGTGTGCCCCATCACGCTGTGAGTGTGCCAAATCACGCTGTGAGTGTGCCCCATCATGCTGTGAGTGTGCCCCATCACGCTGTGAGTGTGCCCCATCACGCTGTGAGTGTGCCCCATCACGCTGTGAGTGTGCTCCATCACGCTGTGAGTGTGCCCCATCACGCTGTGAGTGTGCCCCATCATGCTGTGAGTGTGCCCCATCACGCTGTGAGTGTGCCGCATCACGCTGTGAGTGTGCCCCATCATGCTGTGAGTGTGCCCCATCACGCTGTGAGTGTGCCCCATTACGCTGTGAGTGTGCCCCATCACGCTGAGAGTGTGCCCCATCACGCTGTGACTGTGCCCCATCACGCTGTGACTGTGCCCCATCATGCTGTGAGTGTGCCCCATCACGCTGTGAGTGTGCCTCATCACGCTGTGAGTGTGCCCCATCACGCTGTGACTGTGCCCCATCACGCTGTGAGTGTGCCCCATCACGCTGTGAGTGTGCCTCATCACGCTGTGAGTGTTCCCCATCACGCTGTGACTGTGCCCCATCACGCTGTGAGTGTGCCCCATCACGCTGTGAGTGTGCCTCATCACGCTGTGAGTGTGCCCCATCACGCTGTGAGTGTGCCTCATCACTCTGTGAGTGTGCCCCATCACACTGTGTCTGTGCCCCATCACGCTGTGACTGTGCCTCATCACGCTGTGAGTGTGCCTCATCACGCTGTGAGTGTGCACCATCACGCTGTGAGTGTGCCTCATCACGCTGTGAGTGTGCACCATCATGCTGTGACTGTGCCCCATCACGCTGTGAGTGTGCCCCATCACGCTGTGAGTGTGCCCCATCACGCTGTGAGTGTTCCCCATCACGCTGTGAGTGTGCCCCATCGCGCTGTGAGTGTGACCCATCGCGCTGTGAGTGTGCCCCATCACGCTGTGACTGTGCCCCATCACGCTGTGACTGTGCACCATCATGCTGTGACTGTGCCCCATCACGCTGTGAGTTTGCCCCATCATGCTGTCAGTGTGCCCCATCACCCTGTGACTGTGCCCCATCACGCTGTGAGTGTACCTCATCACGCTGTGACTGTGCCCCATCACGCTGTGACTGTGTCCCATCACGCTGTGACTGTGCCCCATCACGCTGTGAGTGTGCCCCATCACGCTGTGAGTGAGCCCCATCACGCTGTGACTGTGCCCCATCACGCTGTGACTGTGTCCCATCACGCTGTGAGTGTGCCCCATCACGCTGTGACTGTGCCCCATCACGCTGTGAGTGTGGCCCATCACGCTGTGAGTGAGCCCCATCACGCTGTGACTGTGCCCCATCACACTGTGAGTGTGCCCCATCACGCTGTGACTGTGCCCCATCACGCTGTGAGTGTGCCCCATCACCCTGTGACTGTGCCCCATCACGCTGTGAGTGAGCCCCATCACGCTGTGACTGTGCCCCATCACGCTGTGAGTGTGCCCCATCACACTGTGAGTGTGCCCCATCACGCTGTGACTGTGCCCCATCACACTGTGACTGTGCCCCATCACGCTGTGACTGTGCCCCATCACGCTGTGAGTGTGCCCCATCACGCAGTGAGTGTGCCCCATCACGCTGTGACTGTGCCCCATCACGCTGTGAGTGTGCCCCATCACGCTGTGACTGTGCCCCATCACGCTGTGACTGTGCCCCATCACGCTGTGAGTGTGCCCCATCATGCTGTGACTGTGCCCCATCACGCTGTGACTGTGCACCATCATGCTGTGACTGTGCCCCATCACGCTGTGAGCGTGCACCATCATGCTGTGACTGTGCACCATCATGCTGTGACTGTGCCCCGTCACGCTGTGTGTGTGCCCCATCATGCTGTGACTGTGCCCCATCACGCTGTGAGTGTGCCCCACCACGCTGTGAGTGTGCCCCATCACGCTGTGAGTGTGCCCCATCACGCTGTGACTGTGCCCCATCACGCTGTGAGTGTGCCCCATCACGCTGTGACTGTGCCCCATCACGCTGTGACTGTGCCCCATCACGCTGTGACTGTGCCCCATCACACTGTGACTGTGCCCCACCACGCTGTGAGTGTGGCCCATCACGCTATGAGTGTGCCCCATCACGCTGGGTGTGTGCCCCATCACGCTGTGAGTGTGCCACATCACGCTGTGAGTGAGCCCCATCACGCTGTGACTGTGCCCCATCACGCTGTGAGTGTGCCCCATCACGCTGTGACTGTGCCCCATCACGCTGTGAGTGTGTCCCATCACGCTGTGACTGTGCCCCATCACACTGTGACTGTGCCCCATCATGCTGTGAGTGTGCCCCATCACGCCGTGAGTGAGCCCCATCACGCTGTGACTGTGCCCCATCACACTGTGACTGTGCCCCATCACGCTGTGACTGTGCCCCATCACGCTGTGAGTGTGCCCCATCACACTGTGAGTGTGCCCCATCACGCTGTGACTGTGCCCCATCACGCAGTGTGTGTGCCCCATCACGCTGTGAGTGTGCCCCACCATGCTATGACAGTGCCCCATCACGCTGTGACTGTGTCCCATCACGCTGTGAGTGAGCCCCATCACGCTGTGACTGTGCCCCATCACACTGTGACTGTGCCCCATCACGCAGTGACTGTGCCCCATCACGCTGTGAGTGTGCCCCATCACACTGTGAGTGTGCCCCATCACGCTGTGACTGTGCCCCATCACGCAGTGTGTGTGCCCCATCACGCTGTGAGTGTGCCCCACCATGCTGTGAGTGTGCCCCATCATGCTGTGACTGTGCCCCATCACGCTGTGAGTGTGCCCCATCACACTGAGTGTGCCCCATCACGCTGTGACTGTGCCCCATCACGCAGTGTGTGTGCCCCATCACACTGTGAGTGTGACCCACCATGCTGTGAGTGTGCCCCATCACACAGTGAGTGTGCCCCATCACGCTGTGACTGTGCCCCATCACGCTGTGACTGTGCCCCATCACGCTGTGAGTGTGCCCCATCACGCTGTGAGTGTGCCCCATCACGCTTTGACTGTGCCCCATCATGCTGTGAGTGTGTCCCATCACACTGTGAGTGTGCCCCATCACACTGTGTCTGTGCCCCATCACGCTGTGACTGTGCCCCATCACGCTGTGAGTGTGCCCCATCACGCTGTGAGTGTGCTCCATCACGCTGTGAGTGTGCCCCATCACGCTGTGAGTGTGCCCCATCACGCTGTGAGTGTGCCCCATCGCGCTGTGAGTGTGCCCCATCACGCTGTGAGTGTGCCCCATTACGCTGTGAGTGTGCCCCATCACGCTGTGACTGTGCCCATCACGCTGTGAGTGTGCTCCATCATGATGTGACTGTGCCCCATCACGCTGTGACTGTGCCCCATCACACTGTGAGTGTGTCCCATCACACTGTGAGTGTGCCCCATCACACTGTGTATGTGCCCCATCACGCTGTGACTGTGCCCCATCACGCTGTGACTGTGCCCCATCACGCTGTGAGTGTGCCCCATCACGCTGTGATTGTGCCCCATCACGCTGTGAGTGTGCCCCATCACGCTGTGAGTGTGCTCCATCATGATGTGACTGTGCCCCATCACGCTGTGACTGTGCCCCATCACGCTGTGAGAGTGCCCCATCACGCTGTGAGTGTGCCGCATCACGCTGTGAGTGTGCCCCACCACGCTGTGAGTGTGTCTCATCACGCTGTGAGTGTGCCCCATCATGCAGTGAGTGTGCCCCATCATGCTGTGACTGTGCCCCATCACACTGTGAGTGTGCCCCATCACGCTGTGAGTGTGCCCCATCACGCTGTGAGTGTGCCCCATCACGCTGTGAGTGTGCCCCATCACGCTGTGAGTGTGCCCCATCACGCTGTGACTGTGCCCCCTCACGCTGTGAGTGTGCCCCAACACACTGTGAGTGTGCCCCATCACGCTGTGAGTGTGCCCCATCATGCTGTGGATGTGCCCCATCACGCTGTGTGTGTGCCCCATCACGCTGTGTGTGTGCCCCATCACGCTGTGAGTGTGCCCCATCACGCTGAGAGTGTGCCCCATCACGCTGTGACTGTGCCCCATCACGCTGTGACTGTGCCCCATCACGCTGTGAGTGTGCTCCATCACTCTGTGAGTGTGCCCCATCACACTGTGTCTGTGCCCCATCACGCTGTGACTGTGCCTCATCACGCTGTGAGTGTGCCTCATCACGCTGTGAGTGTGCACCATCACGCTGTGAGTGTGCCTCATCACGCTGTGAGTGTGCACCATCATGCTGTGACTGTGCCCCATCACGCTGTGAGTGTGCCCCATCACGCTGTGAGTGTGCCCCATCACGCTGTGACTGTGCCCCATCACGCTGTGAGTGTTCCCCATCACGCTGTGACTGTGCCCCATCACGCTGTGAGTGTGTCCCATCACCTTGTGACTGTGCCCCATCACGCTGTGAGTGTGTCCCATCACGCTGTGAGTGTGCCCCATCACGCTGTGACTGTGCCCCATCACGCTGTGATTGTGCCCCATCACGCTGTGACTGTGCCCCATCACGCTGTGACTGTGCCCCATCACGCTGTGAGTGTGTCCCATCACGCTGTGAGTGTGCCCCATCACGCTGTGAGTGTGTCCCATCACGCTGTGTGTGTGCCCCATCACGCTGTGACTGTGCCTCATCACGCTGTGCGTGTGCCCCATCAGGCTGTGAGTGTGCCCCATCAGGCTGTGAGTGTGCCTCATCACGCTGTGAGTGTGCCCCATCACGCTGTGAAAGTGCGCCATCACGCTGTGAGTGTGCCCCACCACGCTGTGAGTGTGCCCCATCACGCTGTGAGTGTGCCCCATCACGCTGTGAGTGTGCCCCATCACGCTGTGAGTGTGCCCCATCACGCTGTGACTGTGCCCCATCACGCTGTGACTGTGCCCCATCACGCTGTGAGTGTGACACATCAGGCTGTGAGTGTGCCCCATCACGCTGTGACTGTGCCTCATCACGCTGTGAGTGCGGCCCATCACGCTGTGACTGTGCCCCATCACGCTCTGAGTGTGCCCCATCACGCTGTGAGTGTGCCCCATCACGCTGTGAGTGTGACCCACCACGCTGTGAGTGTGCCCCATCACGCTGTGAGTGTGCCCCATCACGCTGTGAATGTGCGCCATCACGCTGTGAGTGTGCCCCATCACGCTGTGAGTGTTCCATCACGCTGTGAGTGTGCCCCATCACGCTGTGAGTGTGCCCCATCACGCTGTGAATGTGCCCCATCACGCTGTGTGACCCATCACACTGTGAGTGTGCCCCATCACGCTGTGAGTGTGCCCCATCACACAGTGACTGTGCCTCATCACGCTGTGAGTGTGCCCCATCACGCTGTGTGTGTGCCCCATCACGCTGTGACTGTGCCCCATCACCCTGTGAGTGTGCCCCATCATGCTGTGTATGTGCCCCATCACGCTGTGAGGGTGCCCCATCACGCTGTGAGTGTGCCCCACCAAGCTGTGAGTGTGCCCCATCACGCTGTGAGTGTGCCCACCACGCTGTGAGTGTGGCCCATCACGCTGTGAGTGTGTCCCATCATGCTGTGATTGTGCCCGACCACGCTGTGAGTGTGCCCCATCACACTGTGAGTGTGCCCCATCACGCTGTGAGTGTGCCTCATCACGCTGTGTGTGTGCCCCGTCACGCTGTGACTGTGCCCCATCACGCTGTGAGTTTGCCCCATCACACTGTTACTGTGCCCCATCACGCTGTGACTGTGCCAAATCACGCTGTGACTGTGTCCCATCACGCTGTGAGTGTGCTCCATCATGGTGTGAGTGTGCTCCATCACGCTGTGAGTGTGCCCCATCACGCTGTGAGTGTGCCCCATCACACTGTGAGTGTGCCCCATCACACTGTGACTGTGCCCATCACGCTGAGAGTGTGCCCCATCACGTTGTGAGGGTGCCTCATCACGCTGTGAGTGTGCTCCATCAAGCTGTGAGTGTGCCCCATCATGCTGTGAGTGTGTCCCATTCCGCTGTGAGTGTGCCCCATCACGCTGTGAGTGTGCTCCATCACGCTGTGAGTTTGCCCCATCACGCTGTGAGTGTGCTCCATCACGCTGTGAGTGTGCTCCATCACGCTGTGAGTTTGCCCCATCACGCTGTGAGTGTGCCCCATCTCGCTGTGACTGTGCCCCATCACGCTGTGACTGTGCTCCATCACTCTGTGAGTGTGCTCCATCACGCTGTGAGTTTGCCCCATCACGCTGTGACTGTGCCCCATCACGCTGTGACTGTGCCCCATCACGCTGTGACTGTGCCCCATCACGCTGAGACTGTGCCCCATCACGCTGTGACTGTGTCCCATCGCGCTGTTAGTGTGCTCCATCACGGTGTGAGTGTGCTCCATCACGCTGTGAGTGTGCCCCATCACGCTGTGACTGTGCCCCATCACGCTGTGAGTGTGCCCCATCACGCTGTGAGTGTGCCCCATCACACTGTGAGTTTGCCCCATCACACTGTGAGTGTGCCCCATCACGCTGTGAGTGTGCCCCATCACGCTGTGAGTTTGCCCCATCACACTGTGAGTGTGACCCATCACGCTGTGACTGTGCCCCATCACGCTGTGACTGTGCCCCATCACGCTGTGAGTGTGCCCCATCACGCTGTGAGTGTGCCCCATCAGGCTGTGAGTGTGCCCCATCACGCTGTGACTGTGCCCCATCACGCTGTGAGTGTTCCCCATCACGCTGTGACTGTGCCCCATCACGCTGTGAGTGTGTCCCATCACACTGTGAGTGTGCCCCATCACGCTGTGAGTGTGTCCCATCACACTGTGAGTGTGCCCCACCACGCTGTGAGTGGGGCCCATCAGTCTGTGAGTGTGCCCCATCACACTGTGAGTGTGTCCTATCACGCTGTGACTGTTCCCCATCACGCTGTGAGTGTGTCCTATCACGCTGTGACTGTGCCCCATCACGCTGTGAGTGTGCCCCATCACGCTGTGAGTGTGTCCTATCACGCTGTGACTGTGCCCCATCACGCTGTGACTGTGCCCCATCACGCTGTGAGTGTGCCCCATCACACAGTGAGTGTGCCCCATCACGCTGTGAGTGTGCCCCATCACGCTGTGAGTGTGCCCCATCATGCTGTGACTGTGCCCCATCACGCTGTGAGTGTGCCCCATCACGCTGTGAGTGTGCCCCATCACGCTGTGAGTGTGTCCCATCATGCTGTGAGTGTGCCCCATCACGCTGTAAGTGTGCCCCATCACGCTGTGAGTGTGCCCCATCGCGCTGTGACTGTGCCCCATCACGCTGTGACTGTGCCCCATCACGCTGTGAGTGTGCCCCATCACGCTGTGACTGTGCCCCATCAGGCTGTGAGTGTGTCCCATCATGCTGTGAGTGTGCCCCATCACGCTGTAAGTGTGCCCCATCACGCTGTGACTGTGCCCCATCACGCTGTGAGTGTGTCCCATCACGCTGTGAGTGTGTCCCATCATGCTGTGAGTGTGCCCCATCACGCTGTGAGTGTGCCCCATCACGCTGTGACTGTGCCCCATCACGCTGTGACTGTTCCCCATCACGCTGTTAGTGTGACCCATCACGCTGTGACTGTGCCCCATCATGCTGTGAGTGTGCCCAACACGCTGTGAGTGTGTCCCATCACGCTGTGAGTGTGCCCCATCACGCTGTGAGTGTGCTCCATCACGCTGTGAGTGTGCCCCATCACGCTGTGACTGTGCCCCATCACGCTGTGACTGTGCCCCATCACGCTGTGAGTGTGCCCCATCACGCTGTGAGTGTGTCCCATCACGCTGTGAGTGTGCCCCATCACGCTGTGACTGTGCCCCATCACGCTGTGAGTGTGCCCCATCACGCTGTGACTGTGCCCCATCACGCTGTGAGTGTGCCCCATCACGCTGTGAGTGTGCTCCTTCACGCTGTGAGTGTGCCCCATCACGCTGTGAGTGTGCCCCATCACGCTGTGAGTGTGCTCCATCACGCTGTGACTGTGTCCCATCACGCTGTGACTGTGTCCCATCACGCTGTGAGTGTGCCTCATCACGCTGTGAGTGTGCCCCATCACGCTGTGAGTGTGTCCCATCACGCTGTGACTGTGTCCCATCACGCTGTGAGTGTGCCTCATCACGCTGTGACTGTGCCCCATCACGCTGTGACTGTGCCCCATCACGCTGTGAGTGTGCCTCATCACGCTGTGAGTGTGCCCCATCACGCAGTGAGTGTGCCTCATCACGCTGTGAGTGTGCCCCATCACTCTGTGAGTGTGCCCCATCACGCTGTGAGTGTGCCCCATCACGCTGTGAGTGTGCCCCATCATGCTGTGAGTGTGCCCCATCACGCTGTAAGTGTGCCCCATCACGCTGTGAGTGTGCCCCATCACGCTGTGACTGTGCCCCATCACGCTGTGACTGTGCCCCATCACGCTGTGAGTGTGCCCCATCACGCTGTGAGTGTGTCCCATCACGCTGTGAGTGTGTCCCATCACGCTGTGAGTGTGCCCCATCACGCTGTGACTGTGCCCCATCACGCTGTGAGTGTGCCCCATCACGCTGTGAGTGTGCCCCATCACGCTGTGAGTGTGCCCCATCATGCAGTGAGTGTGCCCCATCATGCTGTGACTGTGCCCCATCACACTGTGAGTGTGCCCCATCACGCTGTGAGTGTGCCCCATCACGCTGTGAGTGTGCCCCATCACGCTGTGAGTGTGCCCCATCACGCTGTGAGTGTGCCCCATCACGCTGTGACTGTGCCCCCTCACGCTGTGAGTGTGCCCCAACACACTGTGAGTGTGCCCCATCACGCTGTGAGTGTGCCCCATCATGCTGTGAGTGTGCCCCATCACGCTGTGTGTGTGCCCCATCACGCTGTGTGTGTGCCCCATCACGCTGTGAGTGTGCCCCATCACGCTGAGAGTGTGCCCCATCACGCTGTGACTGTGCCCCATCACGCTGTGACTGTGCCCCATCACGCTGTGAGTGTGCTCCATCACTCTGTGAGTGTGCCCCATCACACTGTGTCTGTGCCCCATCACGCTGTGACTGTGCCTCATCACGCTGTGAGTGTGCCTCATCACGCTGTGAGTGTGCACCATCACGCTGTGAGTGTGCCTCATCACGCTGTGAGTGTGCACCATCATGCTGTGACTGTGCCCCATCACGCTGTGAGTGTGCCCCATCACGCTGTGAGTGTGCCCCATCACGCTGTGACTGTGCCCCATCACGCTGTGAGTGTTCCCCATCACGCTGTGACTGTGCCCCATCACGCTGTGAGTGTGTCCCATCACCTTGTGACTGTGCCCCAACACGCTGTGAGTGTGTCCCATCATGCTGTGAGTGTGCCCCATCACGCTGTGACTGTGCCCCATCACGCTGTGATTGTGCCCCATCACGCTGTGACTGTGCCCCATCACGCTGTGAGTGTGACCCATCACGCTGTGACTGTGCCCCATCACGCTGTGAGTGTGTCCCATCACGCTGTGAGTGTGCCCCATCACGCTGTGAGTGTGTCCCATCACGCTGTGTGTGTGCCCCATCACGCTGTGACTGTGCCTCATCACGCTGTGCGTGTGCCCCATCAGGCTGTGAGTGTGCCCCATCAGGCTGTGAGTGTGCCTCATCACGCTGTGAGTGTGCCCCATCACGCTGTGAAAGTGCGCCATCACGCTGTGAGTGTGCCCCACCACGCTGTGAGTGTGCCCCATCACGCTGTGAGTGTGCCCCATCACGCTGTGAGTGTGCCCCATCACGCTGTGAGTGTGCCCCATCACGCTGTGACTGTGCCCCATCACGCTGTGACTGTGCCCCATCACACTGTGAGTGTGACACATCAGGCTGTGAGTGTGCCCCATCACGCTGTGACTGTGCCTCATCACGCTGTGAGTGCGGCCCATCACGCTGTGACTGTGCCCCATCACGCTCTGAGTGTGCCCCATCACGCTGTGAGTGTGCCCCATCACGCTGTGAGTGTGACCCACCACGCTGTGAGTGTGCCCCATCACGCTGTGAGTGTGCCCCATCACGCTGTGAATGTGCGCCATCACGCTGTGAGTGTGCCCCATCACGCTGTGAGTGTTCCATCACGCTGTGAGTGTGCCCCATCACGCTGTGAGTGTGCCCCATCACGCTGTGAATGTGCCCCATCACGCTGTGTGACCCATCACACTGTGAGTGTGCCCCATCACGCTGTGAGTGTGCCCCATCACACAGTGACTGTGCCTCATCACGCTGTGAGTGTGCCCCATCACGCTGTGTGTGTGCCCCATCACGCTGTGACTGTGCCCCATCACCCTGTGAGTGTGCCCCATCATGCTGTGTATGTGCCCCATCACGCTGTGAGGGTGCCCCATCACGCTGTGAGTGTGCCCCACCAAGCTGTGAGTGTGCCCCATCACGCTGTGAGTGTGCCCACCACGCTGTGAGTGTGGCCCATCACGCTGTGAGTGTGTCCCATCATGCTGTGATTGTGCCCGACCACGCTGTGAGTGTGCCCCATCACACTGTGAGTGTGCCCCATCACGCTGTGAGTGTGCCTCATCACGCTGTGTGTGTGCCCCGTCACGCTGTGACTGTGCCCCATCACGCTGTGAGTTTGCCCCATCACACTGTTACTGTGCCCCATCACGCTGTGACTGTGCCAAATCACGCTGTGACTGTGTCCCATCACGCTGTGAGTGTGCTCCATCATGGTGTGAGTGTGCTCCATCACGCTGTGAGTGTGCCCCATCACGCTGTGAGTGTGCCCCATCACACTGTGAGTGTGCCCCATCACACTGTGACTGTGCCCATCACGCTGAGAGTGTGCCCCATCACGTTGTGAGGGTGCCTCATCACGCTGTGAGTGTGCTCCATCAAGCTGTGAGTGTGCCCCATCATGCTGTGAGTGTGTCCCATTCCGCTGTGAGTGTGCCCCATCACGCTGTGAGTGTGCTCCATCACGCTGTGAGTTTGCCCCATCACGCTGTGAGTGTGCTCCATCACGCTGTGAGTGTGCTCCATCACGCTGTGAGTTTGCCCCATCACGCTGTGAGTGTGCTCCATCACTCTGTGAGTGTGCTCCATCACGCTGTGAGTTTGCCCCATCACGCTGTGACTGTGCCCCATCACGCTGTGACTGTGCCCCATCACGCTGTGACTGTGCCCCATCACGCTGAGACTGTGCCCCATCACGCTGTGACTGTGTCCCATCGCGCTGTTAGTGTGCTCCATCACGGTGTGAGTGTGCTCCATCACGCTGTGAGTGTGCCCCATCACGCTGTGACTGTGCCCCATCACGCTGTGAGTGTGCCCCATCACGCTGTGAGTGTGCCCCATCACACTGTGAGTTTGCCCCATCACACTGTGAGTGTGCCCCATCACGCTGTGAGTGTGCCCCATCACGCTGTGAGTTTGCCCCATCACACTGTGAGTGTGACCCATCACGCTGTGACTGTGCCCCATCACGCTGTGACTGTGCCCCATCACGCTGTGAGTGTGCCCCATCACGCTGTGACTGTGCCCCATCACGCTGTGAGTGTTCCCCATCACGCTGTGACTGTGCCCCATCACGCTGTGAGTATGTCCCATCACACTGTGAGTGTGCCCCATCACGCTGTGAGTGTGTCCCATCACACTGTGAGTGTGCCCCACCACGCTGTGAGTGGGGCCCATCAGGCTGTGAGTGTGCCCCATCACACTGTGAGTGTGCCCTATCACGCTGTGAGTGTTCCCCATCACGCTGTGAGTGTGTCCTATCACGCTGTGACTGTGCCCCATCACGCTGTGAGTGTGCCCCATCACGCTGTTAGTGTGTCCCATCACGCTGTGACTGTGCCCCATCACGCTGTGAGTGTGCCCCATCACACAGTGAGTGTGCCCCATCACGCTGTGAGTGTGCCCCATCACGCTGTGAGAGTGCCCCATCATGCTGTGACTGTGCCCCATCACGCTGTGAGTGTGCCCCATCACGCTGTGAGTGTGCCCCATCACGCTGTGAGTGTGTCCCATCATGCTGTGAGTGTGCCCCATCACGCTGTAAGTGTGCCCCATCACGCTGTGAGTGTGCCCCATCGCGCTGTGACTGTGCCCCATCACGCTGTGACTGTGCCCCATCACGCTGTGAGTGTGCCCCATCACGCTGTGACTGTGCCCCATCAGGCTGTGAGTGTGTCCCATCATGCTGTGAGTGTGCCCCATCACGCTGTAAGTGTGCCCCATCACGCTGTGACTGTGCCCCATCACGCTGTGAGTGTGTCCCATCACGCTGTGAGTGTGTCCCATCATGCTGTGAGTGTGCCCCATCACGCTGTGAGTGTGCCCCATCACGCTGTGACTGTGCCCCATCACGCTGTGACTGTTCCCCATCACGCTGTTAGTGTGACCCATCACGCTGTGACTGTGCCCCATCATGCTGTGAGTGTGCCCCATCACGCTGTGAGTGTGTCCCATCACGCTGTGAGTGTGCCCCATCACGCTGTGAGTGTGCTCCATCACGCTGTGAGTGTGCCCCATCACGCTGTGACTGTGCCCAATCACGCTGTGACTGTGCCCCATCACGCTGTGAGTGTGCCCCATCACGCTGTGAGTGTGTCCCATCACGCTGTGAGTGTGCCCCATCACGCTGTGACTGTGCCCCATCACGCTGTGAGTGTGCCCCATCACGCTGTGAGTGTGCCCCATCACGCTGTGACTGTGCCCCATCACGCTGTGAGTGTGCCCCATCACGCTGTGAGTGTGCTCCTTCACGCTGTGAGTGTGCCCCATCACGCTGTGAGTGTGCCCCATCACGCTGTGAGTGTGCTCCATCACGCTGTGACTGTGTCCCATCACGCTGTGACTGTGTCCCATCACGCTGTGAGTGTGCCTCATCACGCTGTGAGTGTGCCCCATCACGCTGTGAGTGTGTCCCATCACGCTGTGACTGTGTCCCATCACGCTGTGAGTGTGCCTCATCACGCTGTGACTGTGCCCCATCACGCTGTGACTGTGCCCCATCACGCTGTGAGTGTGCCTCATCACGCTGTGAGTGTGCCCCATCACGCAGTGAGTGTGCCTCATCACGCTGTGAGTGTGCCCCATCACTCTGTGAGTGTGCCCCATCACGCTGTGAGTGTGCCCCATCACGCTGTGAGTGTGCCCCATCATGCTGTGAGTGTGCCCCATCACGCTGTAAGTGTGCCCCATCACGCTGTGAGTGTGCCCCATCACGCTGTGACTGTGCCCCATCACGCTGTGACTGTGCCCCATCACGCTGTGAGTGTGCCCCATCACGCTGTGAGTGTGTCCCATCACGCTGTGAGTGTGCCCCATCACGCTGTGAGTGTGCCCCATCACGCTGTGAATGTGCGCCATCACGCTGTGAGTGTGCCCCATCACGCTGTGAGTGTTCCATCACGCTGTGAGTGTGCCCCATCACGCTGTGAATGTGCCCCATCACGCTGTGTGACCCATCACACTGTGAGTGTGCCCCATCACGCTGTGAGTGTGCCCCATCACACAGTGACTGTGCCTCATCACGCTGTGAGTGTGCCCCATCACGCTGTGTGTGTGCCCCATCACGCTGTGACTGTGCCCCATCACCCTGTGAGTGTGCCCCATCATGCTGTGTATGTGCCCCATCACGCTGTGAGGGTGCCCCATCACGCTGTGAGTGTGCCCCACCAAGCTGTGAGTGTGCCCCATCACGCTGTGAGTGTGCCCACCACGCTGTGAGTGTGGCCCATCACGCTGTGAGTGTGTCCCATCATGCTGTGATTGTGCCCGACCACGCTGTGAGTGTGCCCCATCACACTGTGAGTGTGCCCCATCACGCTGTGAGTGTGCCTCATCACGCTGTGTGTGTGCCCCGTCACGCTGTGACTGTGCCCCATCACGCTGTGAGTTTGCCCCATCACACTGTTACTGTGCCCCATCACGCTGTGACTGTGCCAAATCACGCTGTGACTGTGTCCCATCACGCTGTGAGTGTGCTCCATCATGGTGTGAGTGTGCTCCATCACGCTGTGAGTGTGCCCCATCACGCTGTGAGTGTGCCCCATCACACTGTGAGTGTGCCCCATCACACTGTGACTGTGCCCATCACGCTGAGAGTGTGCCCCATCACGTTGTGAGGGTGCCTCATCACGCTGTGAGTGTGCTCCATCAAGCTGTGAGTGTGCCCCATCATGCTGTGAGTGTGTCCCATTCCGCTGTGAGTGTGCCCCATCACGCTGTGAGTGTGCTCCATCACGCTGTGAGTTTGCCCCATCACGCTGTGAGTGTGCTCCATCACGCTGTGAGTGTGCTCCATCACGCTGTGAGTTTGCCCCATCACGCTGTGAGTGTGCCCCATCACGCTGTGACTGTGCCCCATCACGCTGTGACTGTGCTCCATCACTCTGTGAGTGTGCTCCATCACGCTGTGAGTTTGCCCCATCACGCTGTGACTGTGCCCCATCACGCTGTGACTGTGCCCCATCACGCTGTGACTGTGCCCCATCACGCTGAGACTGTGCCCCATCACGCTGTGACTGTGTCCCATCGCGCTGTTAGTGTGCTCCATCACGGTGTGAGTGTGCTCCATCACGCTGTGAGTGTGCCCCATCACGCTGTGACTGTGCCCCATCACGCTGTGAGTGTGCCCCATCACGCTGTGAGTGTGCCCCATCACACTGTGAGTTTGCCCCATCACACTGTGAGTGTGCCCCATCACGCTGTGAGTGTGCCCCATCACGCTGTGAGTTTGCCCCATCACACTGTGAGTGTGACCCATCACGCTGTGACTGTGCCCCATCACGCTGTGACTGTGCCCCATCACGCTGTGAGTGTGCCCCATCACGCTGTGAGTGTCCCCCATCAGGCTGTGAGTGTGCCCCATCACGCTGTGACTGTGCCCCATCACGCTGTGAGTGTTCCCCATCACGCTGTGACTGTGCCCCATCACGCTGTGAGTGTGTCCCATCACACTGTGAGTGTGCCCCATCACGCTGTGAGTGTGTCCCATCACACTGTGAGTGTGCCCCACCACGCTGTGAGTGGGGCCCATCAGTCTGTGAGTGTGCCCCATCACACTGTGAGTGTGTCCTATCACGCTGTGACTGTTCCCCATCACGCTGTGAGTGTGTCCTATCACGCTGTGACTGTGCCCCATCACGCTGTGAGTGTGCCCCATCACGCTGTGAGTGTGTCCTATCACGCTGTGACTGTGCCCCATCACGCTGTGACTGTGCCCCATCACGCTGTGAGTGTGCCCCATCACACAGTGAGTGTGCCCCATCACGCTGTGAGTGTGCCCCATCAAGCTGTGAGTGTGCCCCATCATGCTGTGACTGTGCCCCATCACGCTGTGAGTGTGCCCCATCACGCTGTGAGTGTGCCCCATCACGCTGTGAGTGTGTCCCATCATGCTGTGAGTGTGCCCCATCACGCTGTAAGTGTGCCCCATCACGCTGTGAGTGTGCCCCATCGCGCTGTGACTGTGCCCCATCACGCTGTGACTGTGCCCCATCACGCTGTGAGTGTGCCCCATCACGCTGTGACTGTGCCCCATCAGGCTGTGAGTGTGTCCCATCATGCTGTGAGTGTGCCCCATCACGCTGTAAGTGTGCCCCATCACGCTGTGACTGTGCCCCATCACGCTGTGAGTGTGTCCCATCACGCTGTGAGTGTGTCCCATCATGCTGTGAGTGTGCCCCATCACGCTGTGAGTGTGCCCCATCACGCTGTGACTGTGCCCCATCACGCTGTGACTGTTCCCCATCACGCTGTTAGTGTGACCCATCACGCTGTGACTGTGCCCCATCATGCTGTGAGTGTGCCCCATCACGCTGTGAGTGTGTCCCATCACGCTGTGAGTGTGCCCCATCACGCTGTGAGTGTGCTCCATCACGCTGTGAGTGTGCCCCATCACGCTGTGACTGTGCCCCATCACGCTGTGACTGTGCCCCATCACGCTGTGAGTGTGCCCCATCACGCTGTGAGTGTGTCCCATCACGCTGTGAGTGTGCCCCATCACGCTGTGACTGTGCCCCATCACGCTGTGAGTGTGCCCCATCACGCTGTGACTGTGCCCCATCACGCTGTGAGTGTGCCCCATCACGCTGTGAGTGTGCTCCTTCACGCTGTGAGTGTGCCCCATCACGCTGTGAGTGTGCCCCATCACGCTGTGAGTGTGCTCCATCACGCTGTGACTGTGTCCCATCACGCTGTGACTGTGTCCCATCACGCTGTGAGTGTGCCTCATCACGCTGTGAGTGTGCCCCATCACGCTGTGAGTGTGTCCCATCACGCTGTGACTGTGTCCCATCACGCTGTGAGTGTGCCTCATCACGCTGTGACTGTGCCCCATCACGCTGTGACTGTGCCCCATCACGCTGTGAGTGTGCCTCATCACGCTGTGAGTGTGCCCCATCACGCAGTGAGTGTGCCTCATCACGCTGTGAGTGTGCCCCATCACTCTGTGAGTGTGCCCCATCACGCTGTGAGTGTGCCCCATCACGCTGTGAGTGTGCCCCATCATGCTGTGAGTGTGCCCCATCACGCTGTAAGTGTGCCCCATCACGCTGTGAGTGTGCCCCATCACGCTGTGACTGTGCCCCATCACGCTGTGACTGTGCCCCATCACGCTGTGAGTGTGCCCCATCACGCTGTGAGTGTGTCCCATCACGCTGTGAGTGTGTCCCATCACGCTGTGAGTGTGCCCCATCACGCTGTGACTGTGCCCCATCACGCTGTGAGTGTGCCCCATCACGCTGTGAGTGTGCCCCATCACGCTGTGAGTGTGCCCCATCATGCAGTGAGTGTGCCCCATCATGCTGTGACTGTGCCCCATCACACTGTGAGTGTGCCCCATCACGCTGTGAGTGTGCCCCATCACGCTGTGAGTGTGCCCCATCACGCTGTGAGTGTGCCCCATCACGCTGTGAGTGTGCCCCATCACGCTGTGACTGTGCCCCCTCACGCTGTGAGTGTGCCCCAACACACTGTGAGTGTGCCCCATCACGCTGTGAGTGTGCCCCATCATGCTGTGAGTGTGCCCCATCACGCTGTGTGTGTGCCCCATCACGCTGTGTGTGTGCCCCATCACGCTGTGAGTGTGCCCCATCACGCTGAGAGTGTGCCCCATCACGCTGTGACTGTGCCCCATCACGCTGTGACTGTGCCCCATCACGCTGTGAGTGTGCTCCATCACTCTGTGAGTGTGCCCCATCACACTGTGTCTGTGCCCCATCACGCTGTGACTGTGCCTCATCACGCTGTGAGTGTGCCTCATCACGCTGTGAGTGTGCACCATCACGCTGTGAGTGTGCCTCATCACGCTGTGAGTGTGCACCATCATGCTGTGACTGTGCCCCATCACGCTGTGAGTGTGCCCCATCACGCTGTGAGTGTGCCCCATCACGCTGTGACTGTGCCCCATCACGCTGTGAGTGTTCCCCATCACGCTGTGACTGTGCCCCATCACGCTGTGAGTGTGTCCCATCACCTTGTGACTGTGCCCCATCACGCTGTGAGTGTGTCCCATCATGCTGTGAGTGTGCCCCATCACGCTGTGACTGTGCCCCATCACGCTGTGATTGTGCCCCATCACGCTGTGACTGTGCCCCATCACGCTGTGAGTGTGACCCATCACGCTGTGACTGTGCCCCATCACGCTGTGAGTGTGTCCCATCACGCTGTGAGTGTGCCCCATCACGCTGTGAGTGTGTCCCATCACGCTGTGTGTGTGCCCCATCACGCTGTGACTGTGCCTCATCACGCTGTGCGTGTGCCCCATCAGGCTGTGAGTGTGCCCCATCAGGCTGTGAGTGTGCCTCATCACGCTGTGAGTGTGCCCCATCACGCTGTGAAAGTGCGCCATCACGCTGTGAGTGTGCCCCACCACGCTGTGAGTGTGCCCCATCACGCTGTGAGTGTGCCCCATCACGCTGTGAGTGTGCCCCATCACGCTGTGAGTGTGCCCCATCACGCTGTGACTGTGCCCCATCACGCTGTGACTGTGCCCCATCACACTGTGAGTGTGACACATCAGGCTGTGAGTGTGCCCCATCACGCTGTGACTGTGCCTCATCACGCTGTGAGTGCGGCCCATCACGCTGTGACTGTGCCCCATCACGCTCTGAGTGTGCCCCATCACGCTGTGAGTGTGCCCCATCACGCTGTGAGTGTGACCCACCACGCTGTGAGTGTGCCCCATCACGCTGTGAGTGTGCCCCATCACGCTGTGAATGTGCGCCATCACGCTGTGAGTGTGCCCCATCACGCTGTGAGTGTTCCATCACGCTGTGAGTGTGCCCCATCACGCTGTGAGTGTGCCCCATCACGCTGTGAATGTGCCCCATCACGCTGTGTGACCCATCACACTGTGAGTGTGCCCCATCACGCTGTGAGTGTGCCCCATCACACAGTGACTGTGCCTCATCACGCTGTGAGTGTGCCCCATCACGCTGTGTGTGTGCCCCATCACGCTGTGACTGTGCCCCATCACCCTGTGAGTGTGCCCCATCATGCTGTGTATGTGCCCCATCACGCTGTGAGGGTGCCCCATCACGCTGTGAGTGTGCCCCACCAAGCTGTGAGTGTGCCCCATCACGCTGTGAGTGTGCCCACCACGCTGTGAGTGTGGCCCATCACGCTGTGAGTGTGTCCCATCATGCTGTGATTGTGCCCGACCACGCTGTGAGTGTGCCCCATCACACTGTGAGTGTGCCCCATCACGCTGTGAGTGTGCCTCATCACGCTGTGTGTGTGCCCCGTCACGCTGTGACTGTGCCCCATCACGCTGTGAGTTTGCCCCATCACACTGTTACTGTGCCCCATCACGCTGTGACTGTGCCAAATCACGCTGTGACTGTGTCCCATCACGCTGTGAGTGTGCTCCATCATGGTGTGAGTGTGCTCCATCACGCTGTGAGTGTGCCCCATCACGCTGTGAGTGTGCCCCATCACACTGTGAGTGTGCCCCATCACACTGTGACTGTGCCCATCACGCTGAGAGTGTGCCCCATCACGTTGTGAGGGTGCCTCATCACGCTGTGAGTGTGCTCCATCAAGCTGTGAGTGTGCCCCATCATGCTGTGAGTGTGTCCCATTCCGCTGTGAGTGTGCCCCATCACGCTGTGAGTGTGCTCCATCACGCTGTGAGTTTGCCCCATCACGCTGTGAGTGTGCTCCATCACGCTGTGAGTGTGCTCCATCACGCTGTGAGTTTGCCCCATCACGCTGTGAGTGTGCTCCATCACTCTGTGAGTGTGCTCCATCACGCTGTGAGTTTGCCCCATCACGCTGTGACTGTGCCCCATCACGCTGTGACTGTGCCCCATCACGCTGTGACTGTGCCCCATCACGCTGAGACTGTGCCCCATCACGCTGTGACTGTGTCCCATCGCGCTGTTAGTGTGCTCCATCACGGTGTGAGTGTGCTCCATCACGCTGTGAGTGTGCCCCATCACGCTGTGACTGTGCCCCATCACGCTGTGAGTGTGCCCCATCACGCTGTGAGTGTGCCCCATCACACTGTGAGTTTGCCCCATCACACTGTGAGTGTGCCGCATCACGCTGTGAGTGTGCCCCATCACTCTGTGACTGTGCCCCATCACGCTGTGAGTGTGCCCCATCACGCTGTGAGTTTGCCCCATCACACTGTGAGTGTGACCCATCACGCTGTGACTGTGCCCCATCACGCTGTGACTGTGCCCCATCACGCTGTGAGTGTGCCCCATCACGCTGTGACTGTGCCCCATCACGCTGTGAGTGTGCCCCATCACGCTGTGACTGTGCCCCATCACGCTGTGAGTGTTCCCCATCACGCTGTGACTGTGCCCCATCACGCTGTGAGTATGTCCCATCACACTGTGAGTGTGCCCCATCACGCTGTGAGTGTGTCCCATCACACTGTGAGTGTGCCCCACCACGCTGTGAGTGGGGCCCATCAGGCTGTGAGTGTGCCCCATCACACTGTGAGTGTGTCCTATCACGCTGTGAGTGTTCCCCATCACGCTGTGAGTGTGTCCTATCACGCTGTGACTGTGCCCCATCACGCTGTGAGTGTGCCCCATCACGCTGTTAGTGTGTCCCATCACGCTGTGACTGTGCCCCATCACGCTGTGAGTGTGCCCCATCACACAGTGAGTGTGCCCCATCACGCTGTGAGTGTGCCCCATCACGCTGTGAGTGTGCCCCATCATGCTGTGACTGTGCCCCATCACGCTGTGAGTGTGCCCCATCACGCTGTGAGTGTGCCCCATCACGCTGTGAGTGTGTCCCATCATGCTGTGAGTGTGCCCCATCACGCTGTAAGTGTGCCCCATCACGCTGTGAGTGTGCCCCATCGCGCTGTGACTGTGCCCCATCACGCTGTGACTGTGCCCCATCACGCTGTGAGTGTGCCCCATCACGCTGTGACTGTGCCCCATCAGGCTGTGAGTGTGTCCCATCATGCTGTGAGTGTGCCCCATCACGCTGTAAGTGTGCCCCATCACGCTGTGACTGTGCCCCATCACGCTGTGAGTGTGTCCCATCACGCTGTGAGTGTGTCCCATCATGCTGTGAGTGTGCCCCATCACGCTGTGAGTGTGCCCCATCACGCTGTGACTGTGCCCCATCACGCTGTGACTGTTCCCTTTCACGCTGTTAGTGTGACCCATCACGCTGTGACTGTGCCCCATCATGCTGTGAGTGTGCCCCATCACGCTGTGAGTGTGTCCCATCACGCTGTGAGTGTGCCCCATCACGCTGTGAGTGTGCTCCATCACGCTGTGAGTGTGCCCCATCACGCTGTGACTGTGCCCAATCACGCTGTGACTGTGCCCCATCACGCTGTGAGTGTGCCCCATCACGCTGTGAGTGTGTCCCATCACGCTGTGAGTGTGCCCCATCACGCTGTGACTGTGCCCCATCACGCTGTGAGTGTGCCCCATCACGCTGTGAGTGTGCCCCATCACGCTGTGACTGTGCCCCATCACGCTGTGAGTGTGCCCCATCACGCTGTGAGTGTGCTCCTTCACGCTGTGAGTGTGCCCCATCACGCTGTGAGTGTGCCCCATCACGCTGTGAGTGTGCTCCATCACGCTGTGACTGTGCCCCATCACGCTGTGAGTGTGCCCCATCACGCTGTGAGTGTGCTCCATCACGCTGTGACTGTGTCCCATCACGCTGTGACTGTGTCCCATCACGCTGTGAGTGTGCCTCATCACGCTGTGAGTGTGCCCCATCACGCTGTGAGTGTGTCCCATCACGCTGTGACTGTGTCCCATCACGCTGTGAGTGTGCCTCATCACGCTGTGACTGTGCCCCATCACGCTGTGACTGTGCCCCATCACGCTGTGAGTGTGCCTCATCACGCTGTGAGTGTGCCCCATCACGCAGTGAGTGTGCCTCATCACGCTGTGAGTGTGCCCCATCACTCTGTGAGTGTGCCCCATCACGCTGTGAGTGTGCCCCATCACGCTGTGAGTGTGCCCCATCACGCTGTGAGTGTGCCCCATCACGCTGTAAGTGTGCCCCATCACGCTGTGAGTGTGCCCCATCACGCTGTGACTGTGCCCCATCACGCTGTGACTGTGCCCCATCACGCTGTGAGTGTGCCCCATCACGCTGTGAGTGTGTCCCATCACGCTGTGAGTGTGCCCCATCACGCTGTGAGTGTGCCCCATCACGCTGTGAGTGTGCCCCATCACGCTGTGAGTGTGCCCCATCACGCTGTGAGTGTGCCCCATCACGCTGTGAGTGTGCCCCATCACGCTGTGAGTGTGTCCCATCACGCTGTGAGTGTGCCCCATCACGCTGTGAGTGTGCTCCATCACGCTGTGAGTGTGCCCCATCACGCTGTGACTGTGCCCCATCACGCTGTGACTGTGCCCCATCACGCTGTGAGTGTGTCCCATCACGCTGTGAGTGTGCCCCATCACGCTGTGAGTGTGCCCCATCACGCTGTGACTGTGCCCCATCACGCTGTGAGTGTGCCCCATCACGCTGTGAGTGTGCCCCATCACGCTGTGAGTGTGCCCCATCACGCTGTGACTGTGCCCCATCACGCTGTGAGTGTGCCCCATCACGCTGTGAGTGTGCCCCATCACGCTGTGACTGTGCCCCATCACGCTGTGAGTGTGCCCCATCACGCTGTGAGTGTGCTCCTTCACGCTGTGAGTGTGCCCCATCACGCTGTGAGTGTGTCCCATCACGCTGTGAGTGTGCCCCATCACGCTGTGAGTGTGCTCCATCACGCTGTGAGTGTGCCCCATCACGCTGTGACTGTGCCCCATCACGCTGTGACTGTGCCCCATCACGCTGTGAGTGTGCCCCATCACGCTGTGAGTGTGTCCCATCACGCTGTGAGTGTGCCCCATCACGCTGTGACTGTGCCCCATCACGCTGTGAGTGTGCCCCATCACGCTGTGAGTGTGCCCCATCACGCTGTGACTGTGCCCCATCACGCTGTGAGTGTGCCCCATCACGCTGTGAGTGTGCTCCTTCACGCTGTGAGTGTGCCCCATCACGCTGTGAGTGTGCCCCATCACGCTGTGAGTGTGCTCCATCACGCTGTGACTGTGTCCCATCACGCTGTGACTGTGTCCCATCACGCTGTGAGTGTGCCTCATCACGCTGTGAGTGTGCCCCATCACGCTGTGAGTGTGTCCCATCACGCTGTGACTGTGTCCCATCACGCTGTGAGTGTGCCTCATCACGCTGTGACTGTGCCCCATCACGCTGTGACTGTGCCCCATCACGCTGTGAGTGTGCCTCATCACGCTGTGAGTGTGCCCCATCACGCAGTGAGTGTGCCTCATCACGCTGTGAGTGTGCCCCATCACTCTGTGAGTATGCCCCATCACTCTGTGAGTATGCCCCATCACGCTGTGAGTGTGCCCCATCACGCTGTGAGTGTGCCCCATCACGCTGTGAGTGTGCCCCATCACGCTGTCAGTGTGCCCCATCACGCTGTGAGTGTGCCCCATCACGCTGTGACTGTGCCCCATCACGCTGTGACTGTACCCCATCACGCTGTGAGTGTGCCCCATCACACTGTGAGTCTGCCCCATCACGCTGTGAGTGTGCCCCATCACGCTGTGAGTGTGCCCCATCACGCTGTGAGTGTGCCCCATCACGCTGTGAGTGGGCCCCATCACGCTGTGAGTGTGCCCCATCACGCTGTGAGTGTGCCCCATCACGCAGTGACTGTGCCCCATCACGCTGTGACTGTACCCCATCACGCTGTGAGTGTGCCCCATCACGCTGTGAGTGTGTCCCATCACGCTGTGAGTGTGCCCCATCACGCTGTGAGTGTGCCCCATCATGCTGTGAGTGTGCCCCATCATGCTGTGAGTGTTCCTCATCACGCTGTGTGTGTGCCCCATCACGCTGTGAGTGTGTCCCATCACGCTGCGACTGTGCCCCATCACGCTGTGAGTGTGCCCCATCACGCTGTGAGTGTGCCCCATCACGCTGTGAATGTGCCCCATCACGCTGTGAGTGTGCCCCACCACGCTGTGAGTGTGCCCCATCATGCTGTGAGTGTGCCCCATCACACTGTTACTGTGCCCCATCACGCTGTGACTGTTCCCCATCACGCTGTGAGTGTGCCCCATCACGCTGTGAGTGTGCCCCATCACGCAGTGAGTGTGCCTCATCACGCTGTGAGTGTGCCCCATCACGCTGTGAGTGTGCCCCATCACGCTGTGACTGTGCCCCATCACGCTGTGACTGTACCCCATCACGCTGTGAGTGTGCCCCATCACGCTGTGAGTGTGTCCCATCACGCTGTGAGTGTGCCCCATCACGCTGTGAGTGTGCCCCATCATGCTGTGAGTGTGCCCCATCACACTGTGCGTGTGCCCCATCACGCTGTGAGTGTGCCCCATCACGCTGTGAGTGTGCCCCATCACGCTGTGAATGTGCCCCATCACGCTGTGAGTGTGCCCCACCACGCTGTGAGTGTGCCCCACCATGCTGTGAGTGTGCCCCATCACACTGTTACTGTGCCCCATCACACTGTGAGTGTGCCCCATCACGCTGTGAGTGTTCCTCATCACGCTGTGTGTGTGCCCCATCACGCTGTGAGTGTGCCCCATCACGCTGTGAATGTGCCCCATCACGCTGTGAGTGTGCCCCACCACGCTGTGAGTGTGCCCCACCATGCTGTGAGTGTGCCCCATCACACTGTTACTGTGCCCCATCACGCTGTGAGTGTGCCCCATCACACTGTGAGTGTGCCCCATCACGCTGTGTGTGTGTCCCATCACGCTGTGAGTGTGCCCCATCACGCTGTGAGTGTGCCGCATCACACTGTGAGTGTGCCCCATCACGCTGTGAGTGTGTCCCATCACGCTGTGAGTGTGCCCCACCACACTGTGAGTGTGCCCCACCATGCTGTGAGTGTGCCCCATCACACTGTTACTGTGCCCCATCACGCTGTGAGTGTGCCCCATCACACTGTGAGTGTGCCCCATCACGCTGTGAGTGTGTCCCATCACGCTGTGAGTGTGCCCCATCACACTGTGAGTGTGCCCCATCACGCTGTGAGTGTGCCCCATCACGCTGTTAGTGTGCCCCATCACGCTGTGAGTGTGCCCCATCACGCTGTGTGTGTGCCCCATCAGGCTGTTAGTGTGCCCCATCACGCTGTGTGTGTGGCCCATCACGCTGTGAGTGTGCCCCATCACGCTGTGAGTGTGCCCCATCACGCTGTGAGTGTGCCCCATCACACTGTGAGTGTGCCCCATCACGCTGTGAGTGTGCCCCATCACGCTGTGACTGTGCCCCATCACGCTGTGACTGTGCCCCATCACGCTGTGAGTGTGCCCCATCACGCTGTGAGTGTGACCCATCACGCTGTGAGTGTGCCCCGTCACGCTGTGACTGTGCCCCATCAAGCTGTGACTGTGCCCCATCACGCTGTGAGTGTGCCCCATCACACTGTGAGTGTGCCCCATCACGCGGTGACTGTGCCCCATCACGCTGTGAGTGTGCCCCATCAAACTGTGTCTGTGACCCATCACGCTGTGTGTGTGCCCCATCACGCTGTGAGTGTGCCCCATCAAGCTGTGAGTGTGCCCCATCAAGCTGTGAGTGTGCCCCATCAAGCTGTGAGTGTGCCCCATCACGCTGTGAGTGTGCCCCATCACGCTGTGAGTGTGTCCCATCACGCTGTGAGTGTGCCCCATCACGCTGTGAGTGTGCTCCATCACGCTCTGAGTGTGCCCCATCACGCTGTGACTGTGCCCCATCACGCTGTGACTGTGCCCCATCACGCTGTGAGTGTGCCCCATCACGCTGTGAGTGTGCCCCATCACGCTGTGACTGTGCCCCATCACGCTGTGAGTGTGCCCCATCACGCTGTGAGTGTGCCCCATCACGCTGTGACTGTGCCCCATCACGCTGTGAGTGTGCCCCATCACGCTGTGACTGTGCTCCTTCACGCTGTGAGTGTGCCCCATCACGCTGTGAGTGTGTCCCATCACGCTGTGAGTGTGCCCCATCACGCTGTGAGTGTGCTCCATCACGCTGTGAGTGTGCCCCATCACGCTGTGACTGTGCCCCATCACGCTGTGACTGTGCCCCATCACGCTGTGAGTGTGCCCCATCACGCTGTGAGTGTGTCCCATCACGCTGTGAGTGTGCCCCATCACGCTGTGACTGTGCCCCATCACGCTGTGAGTGTGCCCCATCACGCTGTGAGTGTGCCCCATCACGCTGTGACTGTGCCCCATCACGCTGTGAGTGTGCCCCATCACGCTGTGAGTGTGCTCCTTCACGCTGTGAGTGTGCCCCATCACGCTGTGAGTGTGCCCCATCACGCTGTGAGTGTGCTCCATCACGCTGTGACTGTGTCCCATCACGCTGTGACTGTGTCCCATCACGCTGTGAGTGTGCCTCATCACGATGTGAGTGTGCCCCATCACGCTGTGAGTGTGTCCCATCACGCTGTGACTGTGTCCCATCACGCTGTGAGTGTGCCTCATCACGCTGTGACTGTGCCCCATCACGCTGTGACTGTGCCCCATCACGCTGTGAGTGTGCCTCATCACGCTGTGAGTGTGCCCCATCACGCAGTGAGTGTGCCTCATCACGCTGTGAGTGTGCCCCATCACTCTGTGAGTATGCCCCATCACGCTGTGAGTGTGCCCCATCACGCTGTGAGTGTGCCCCATCACGCTGTGAGTGTGCCCCATCACGCTGTCAGTGTGCCCCATCACGCTGTGAGTGTGCCCCATCACGCTGTGACTGTGCCCCATCACGCTGTGACTGTACCCCATCACGCTGTGAGTGTGCCCCATCACACTGTGAGTGTGCCCCATCACGCTGTGAGTGTGCCCCATCACGCTGTGACTGTACCCCATCACGCTGTGAGTGTGCCCCATCACGCTGTGAGTGGGCCCCATCACGCTGTGAGTGTGTCCCATCACGCTGTGAGTGTGCCCCATCACGCTGTGAGTGTGCCCCATCATGCTGTGAGTGTGCCCCATCATGCTGTGAGTGTTCCTCATCACGCTGTGTGTGTGCCCCATCACGCTGTGAGTGTGTCCCATCACGCTGCGACTGTGCCCCATCACGCTGTGAGTGTGCCCCATCACGCTGTGAGTGTGCCCCATCACGCTGTGAATGTGCCCCATCACGCTGTGAGTGTGCCCCACCACGCTGTGAGTGTGCCCCATCATGCTGTGAGTGTGCCCCATCACACTGTTACTGTGCCCCATCACGCTGTGACTGTTCCCCATCACGCTGTGAGTGTGCCCCATCACGCTGTGAGTGTGCCCCATCACGCAGTGAGTGTGCCTCATCACGCTGTGAGTGTGCCCCATCACGCTGTGAGTGTGCCCCATCACGCTGTGACTGTGCCCCATCACGCTGTGACTGTACCCCATCACGCTGTGAGTGTGCCCCATCACGCTGTGAGTGTGTCCCATCACGCTGTGAGTGTGCCCCATCACGCTGTGAGTGTGCCCCATCATGCTGTGAGTGTGCCCCATCACACTGTGCGTGTGCCCCATCACGCTGTGAGTGTGCCCCATCACGCTGTGAGTGTGCCCCATCACGCTGTGAATGTGCCCCATCACGCTGTGAATGTGCCCCATCACGCTGTGAGTGTGCCCCACCACGCTGTGAGTGTGCCCTACCATGCTGTGAGTGTGCCCCATCACACTGTTACTGTGCCCCATCACACTGTGAGTGTGCCCCATCACGCTGTGAGTGTTCCTCATCACGCTGTGTGTGTGCCCCATCACGCTGTGAGTGTGCCCCATCACGCTGTGAATGTGCCCCATCACGCTGTGAGTGTGCCCCACCACGCTGTGAGTGTGCCCCACCATGCTGTGAGTGTGCCCCATCACACTGTTACTGTGCCCCATCACGCTGTGAGTGTGCCCCATCACACTGTGAGTGTGCCCCATCACGCTGTGAGTGTGTCCCATCACGCTGTGAGTGTGCCCCATCACGCTGTGAGTGTGCCCCATCACACTGTGAGTGTGCCCCATCACGCTGTGAGTGTGTCCCATCACGCTGTGAGTGTGCCCCACCACACTGTGAGTGTGCCCCACCATGCTGTGAGTGTGCCCCATCACACTGTTACTGTGCCCCATCACGCTGTGAGTGTGCCCCATCACACTGTGAGTGTGCCCCATCACGCTGTGAGTGTGTCCCATTACGCTGTGAGTGTGCCCCATCACACTGTGAGTGTGCCCCATCACGCTGTGAGTGTGCCCCATCATGCTGTTAGTGTGCCCCATCACGCTGTGAGTGTGCCCCATCACGCTGTGTGTGTGCCCCATCAGGCTGTTAGTGTGCCCCATCACGCTGTGTGTGTGGCCCATCACGCTGTGAGTGTGCCCCATCACGCTGTGAGTGTGCCCCATCACGCTGTGAGTGTGCCCCATCACACTGTGAGTGTGCCCCATCACGCTGTGAGTGTGCCCCATCACGCTGTGACTGTGCCCCATCACGCTGTGAGTGTGCCCCATCACGCTGTGAGTGTGACCCATCACGCTGTGAGTGTGCCCCGTCACGCTGTGACTGTGCCCCATCATGCTGTGACTGTGCCCCATCACGCTGTGAGTGTGCCCCATCACACTGTGAGTGTGCCCCATCACGCTGTGACTGTGCCCCATCACGCTGTGAGTGTGCCCCATCAAACTGTGTCTGTGACCCATCACGCTGTGTGTGTGCCCCATCACGCTGTGAGTGTGCCCCATCAAGCTGTGAGTGTGCCCCATCAAGCTGTGAGTGTGCCCCATCAAGCTGTGAGTGTGCCCCATCACGCTGTGAGTGTTCCCCATCACGCTGTGAGTGTGCCCCATCACGCTGTGAGTGTGCCCCATCACGCAGTGAGTGTGCCCCATAACGCTGTGAGTTTGCCCCATCACGCTGTGAGTGTGCCCCATCACGCTGTGAGTGTGCCCCATCACGCTGTGAGTGTGGCCCATCACGCTGTGACTGTGCCCCATCATGCTGTGAGTGTGCCCCATCACACTGTGACTGTGTCCCATCATGCTGTGAGTGTGCCCCATCACGCTGTGAGTGTGCCCCATCACGCTGTGAGTGTGCCCCATCACGCTGTGAGTGTGGCCCATCACGCTGTGAGTGTGCCCCATCACGCTGTGAGTGTGTCCCATCACGCTGTGAGTGTGCTCCATCACGCTGTGACAGTGCCCCACCACGCTGTGAGTGTGCCCCATCACGCTGTGAGTGTGTCCCATCACGCTGTGAGTGTGCCCCATTACGCTGTGACAGTGCCCCATCACGCTGTGAGTGTGTCCCATCACGCTGTGAGTGTGCTCCATCACGCTGTGACAGTGCCCCATCACGCTGTGAGTGTGCCCCATCACGCTGTGAGTGTGTCCCATCACGCTGTGAGTGTGCCCCATTACGCTGTGACAGTGCCCCACCACGCTGAGAGTGTGCCCCATCACGTTGTGAGGGTGCCTCATCACGCTGTAAGTGTGCACCATCACGCTGTGAGTGTGCCCCATCACGCTGTGACAGTGCCCCACCACGCTGTGAGTGTGCCCCATCACGTTGTGAGGGTGCCTCATCACGCTGTGAGTGAGCCCCATCACGCTGTGACAGTGCCCCACCACGCTGTGAGTGTGCCCCATCACACTGTGACTGTGCCTCATCAAGCTGTGTGTGTGCCCCATCATGCTGTGAGTGTGCCCCATCACGCTGTGACAGTGCCCCACCACGCTGTGAATATGCCCCATCACGCTGTGAGTGTATCCCCATCACGCTGTGAGTGTGCCCCATCACGGGGTGACTGTGCCCCATCACGCTGTGAGTGTGCCCCATCACGCTGTGAGTGTGACCCATCGCGCTGTGAGTGTGCCCCATCACGCTGTGACTGTGCCCCATCACGCTGTGCCTGTGCCCCATCACGCTGTGAGTGTGCCCCATCACGCAGTGAGTGTGCCCCATCATGCTGTGAGTGTGCCCCACCATGCTGTGAGTGTGCCCGGTCACGCTGTGACTGTGCCCCATCATGCTGTGACTGTGCCCCATCACGCTGTGAGTGTGCCCCATCACACTGTGAGTGTGCCCCATCACGCTGTGACTGTGCCCCATCACGCTGTGAGTGTGCCCCATCAAACTGTGTCTGTGACCCATCACGCTGTGTGTGTGCCCCATCACGCTGTGAGTGTGCCCCATCAAGCTGTGAGTGTGCCCCATCAAGCTGTGAGTGTGCCCCATCAAGCTGTGAGTGTGCCCCATCACGCTGTGAGTGTTCCCCATCACGCTGTGAGTGTGCCCCATCACGCTGTGAGTGTGCCCCATCACGCAGTGAGTGTGCCCCATAACGCTGTGAGTTTGCCCCATCACGCTGTGAGTGAGCCCCATCATGCTGTGAGTGTGCCCCATCACACTGTGACTGTGTCCCATCACGCTGTGAGTGTGCCCCATCACGCTGTGAGTGTGCCCCATCACGCTGTGAGTGTGCCCCATCACGCTGTGAGTGTGGCCCATCACGCTGTGAGTGTGCCCCATCACGCTGTGAGTGTGTCCCATCACGCTGTGAGTGTGCTCCATCACGCTGTGACAGTGCCCCACCACGCTGTGAGTGTGCCCCATTACGCTGTGACAGTGCCCCACCACGCTGAGAGTGTGCCCCATCACGTTGTGAGGGTGCCTCATCACGCTGTAAGTGTGCACCATCACGCTGTGAGTGTGCCCCATCACGCTGTGACAGTGCCCCACCACGCTGTGAGTGTGCCCCATCACGTTGTGAGGGTGCCTCATCACGCTGTGAGTGTGGCCCATCACGCTGTGAGTGTGCCCCATCACGCTGTGAGTGTGTCCCATCACGCTGTGAGTGTGCTCCATCACGCTGTGACAGTGCCCCACCACGCTGTGAGTGTGCCCCATTACGCTGTGACAGTGCCCCACCACGCTGAGAGTGTGCCCCATCACGTTGTGAGGGTGCCTCATCACGCTGTAAGTGTGCACCATCACGCTGTGAGTGTGCCCCATCACGCTGTGACAGTGCCCCACCACGCTGTGAGTGTGCCCCATCACGTTGTGAGGGTGCCTCATCACGCTGTGAGTGTGCCCCATCACGCTGTGACAGTGCCCCACCACGCTGTGAGTGTGCCCCATCACACTGTGACTGTGCCTCATCAAGCTGTGAGTGTGCCCCATCACGCTGTGACAGTGCCCCACCACGCTGTGAATATGCCCCATCACGCTGTGAGTGTATCCCCATCACGCTGTGAGTGTGCCCCATCACGGGGTGACTGTGCCCCATCACGCTGTGAGTGTGCCCCATCACGCTGTGAGTGTGACCCATCGCGCTGTGAGTGTGCCCCATCACGCTGTGACTGTGCCCCATCACGCTGTGCCTGTGCCCCATCACGCTGTGAGTGTGCCCCATTACGCAGTGAGTGTGCCCATCATGCTGTGAGTGTGCCCCACCATGCTGTGAGTGTGCCCCATCACGCAGTGAGTGTGCCCCATCATGCTGTGACTGTGCCCCATCACACTGTGACTGTGCCCCATCACGCTGTGTGTGTGCCCCATCAGGCTGTTAGTGTGCCCCATCATACTGTGTGTGTGGCCCATCACGCCGTGAGTGTGTCCCATCACGCTGTGAGTGTGCCCCATCACGCTGTGAGTGTGCCCCATCACACTGTGAGTGTGCCCCATCACGCTGTGAGTGTGCCCCATCACGCTGTGACTGTGCCCCATCACGCTGTGACTGTGCCCCATCACGCTGTGAGTGTGCCCCATCACGCTGTGACTGTGCCCCATCACGCTGTGACTGTGCCCCATCACGCTGTGAGTGTGCCCCATCACGCTGTGACTGTGCCCCATCACGCTGTGACTGTGCCCCATCACGCTGTGAGTGTGCCCCATCACGCTGTGACTGTGCCCCATCACGCTGTGAGTGTGACCCATCACGCTGTGAGTGTGCCCCGTCACGCTGTGACTGTGCCCCATCATGCTGTGACTGTGCCCCATCACGCTGTGAGTGTGCCCCATCACACTGTGAGTGTGCCCCATCACGCTGTGACTGTGCCCCATCACGCTGTGAGTGTGCCCCATCAAACTGTGTCTGTGACCCATCACGCTGTGTGTGTGCCCCATCACGCTGTGAGTGTGCCCCACCACACTGTGAGTGTGCCCCACCATGCTGTGAGTGTGCCCCATCACACTGTTACTGTGCCCCATCACGCTGTGAGTGTGCCCCATCACACTGTGAGTGTGCCCCATCACGCTGTGAGTGTGTCCCATCACGCTGTGAGTGTGCCCCATCACACTGTCAGTGTGCCCCATCACGCTGTGAGTGTGCCCCATCACGCTGTTAGTGTGCCCCATCACGCTGTGAGTGTGCCCCATCACGCTGTGTGTGTGCCCCATCAGGCTGTTAGTGTGCCCCATCACGCTGTGTGTGTGGCCCATCACGCTGTGAGTGTGCCCCATCACGCTGTGAGTGTGCCCCATCACGCTGTGAGTGTGCCCCATCACACTGTGAGTGTGCCCCATCACGCTGTGAGTGTGCCCCATCACGCTGTGACTGTGCCCCATCACGCTGTGACTGTGCCCCATCACGCTGTGAGTGTGCCCCATCACGCTGTGAGTGTGACCCATCACGCTGTGAGTGTGCCCCGTCACGCTGTGACTGTGCCCCATCAAGCTGTGACTGTGCCCCATCACGCTGTGAGTGTGCCCCATCACACTGTGAGTGTGCCCCATCACGCTGTGACTGTGCCCCATCACGCTGTGAGTGTGCCCCATCACGCTGTGAGTGGGCCCCATCACGCTGTGAGTGTGTCCCATCACGCTGTGAGTGTGCCCCATCACGCTGTGAGTGTGCCCCATCATGCTGTGAGTGTGCCCCATCATGCTGTGAGTGTTCCTCATCACGCTGTGTGTGTGCCCCATCACGCTGTGAGTGTGTCCCATCACGCTGCGACTGTGCCCCATCACGCTGTGAGTGTGCCCCATCACGCTGTGAATGTGCCCCATCACGCTGTGAGTGTGCCCCACCACGCTGTGAGTGTGCCCCATCATGCTGTGAGTGTGCCCCATCACACTGTTACTGTGCCCCATCACGCTGTGACTGTTCCCCATCACGCTGTGAGTGTGCCCCATCACGCTGTGAGTGTGCCCCATCACGCAGTGAGTGTGCCTCATCACGCTGTGAGTGTGCCCCATCACGCTGTGAGTGTGCCCCATCACGCTGTGACTGTGCCCCATCACGCTGTGACTGTACCCCATCACGCTGTGAGTGTGCCCCATCACGCTGTGAGTGTGTCCCATCACGCTGTGAGTGTGCCCCATCACGCTGTGAGTGTGCCCCATCATGCTGTGAGTGTGCCCCATCACGCTGTGCGTGTGCCCCATCACGCTGTGAGTGTGCCCCATCACGCTGTGAGTGTGCCCCATCACGCTGTGAATGTGCCCCATCACGCTGTGAGTGTGCCCCACCACGCTGTGAGTGTGCCCTACCATGCTGTGAGTGTGCCCCATCACACTGTTACTGTGCCCCATCACACTGTGAGTGTGCCCCATCACGCTGTGAGTGTTCCTCATCACGCTGTGTGTGTGCCCCATCACGCTGTGAGTGTGCCCCATCACGCTGTGAATGTGCCCCATCACGCTGTGAGTGTGCCCCACCACGCTGTGAGTGTGCCCCACCATGCTGTGAGTGTGCCCCATCACACTGTTACTGTGCCCCATCACGCTGTGAGTGTGCCCCATCACACTGTGAGTGTGCCCCATCACGCTGTGAGTGTGTCCCATCACGCTGTGAGTGTGCCCCATCACGCTGTGAGTGTGCCCCATCACACTGTGAGTGTGCCCCATCACGCTGTGAGTGTGTCCCATCACGCTGTGAGTGTGCCCCACCACACTGTGAGTGTGCCCCACCATGCTGTGAGTGTGCCCCATCACACTGTTACTGTGCCCCATCACGCTGTGAGTGTGCCCCATCACACTGTGAGTGTGCCCCATCACGCTGTGAGTGTGTCCCATTACGCTGTGAGTGTGCCCCATCACACTGTGAGTGTGCCCATTCACGCTGTGAGTGTGCCCCATCATGCTGTTAGTGTGCCCCATCACGCTGTGAGTGTGCCCCATCACGCTGTGTGTGTGCCCCATCAGGCTGTTAGTGTGCCCCATCACGCTGTGTGTGTGGCCCATCACGCTGTGAGTGTGCCCCATCACGCTGTGAGTGTGCCCCATCACACTGTGAGTGTGCCCCATCACGCTGTGAGTGTGCCCCATCACGCTGTGACTGTGCCCCATCACGCTGTGAGTGTGCCCCATCACGCTGTGAGTGTGACCCATCACGCTGTGAGTGTGCCCCGTCACGCTGTGACTGTGCCCCATCATGCTGTGACTGTGCCCCATCACGCTGTGAGTGTGCCCCATCACACTGTGAGTGTGCCCCATCACGCTGTGACTGTGCCCCATCACGCTGTGAGTGTGCCCCATCAAACTGTGTCTGTGACCCATCACGCTGTGTGTGTGCCCCATCACGCTGTGAGTGTGCCCCATCAAGCTGTGAGTGTGCCCCATCAAGCTGTGAGTGTGCCCCATCAAGCTGTGAGTGTGCCCCATCACGCTGTGAGTGTTCCCCATCACGCTGTGAGTGTGCCCCATCACGCTGTGAGTGTGCCCCATCACGCAGTGAGTGTGCCCCATAACGCTGTGAGTTTGCCCCATCACGCTGTGAGTGTGCCCCATCACGCTGTGAGTGTGCCCCATCACGCTGTGAGTGTGGCCCATCACGCTGTGACTGTGCCCCATCATGCTGTGAGTGTGCCCCATCACACTGTGACTGTGTCCCATCATGCTGTGAGTGTGCCCCATCACGCTGTGAGTGTGCCCCATCACGCTGTGAGTGTGCCCCATCACGCTGTGAGTGTGGCCCATCACGCTGTGAGTGTGCCCCATCACGCTGTGAGTGTGTCCCATCACGCTGTGAGTGTGCTCCATCACGCTGTGACAGTGCCCCACCACGCTGTGAGTGTGCCCCATTACGCTGTGACAGTGCCCCACCACGCTGAGAGTGTGCCCCATCACGTTGTGAGGGTGCCTCATCACGCTGTAAGTGTGCACCATCACGCTGTGAGTGTGCCCCATCACGCTGTGACAGTGCCCCACCACGCTGTGAGTGTGCCCCATCACGTTGTGAGGGTGCCTCATCACGCTGTGAGTGAGCCCCATCACGCTGTGACAGTGCCCCACCACGCTGTGAGTGTGCCCCATCACACTGTGACTGTGCCTCATCAAGCTGTGTGTGTGCCCCATCATGCTGTGAGTGTGCCCCATCACGCTGTGACAGTGCCCCACCACGCTGTGAATATGCCCCATCACGCTGTGAGTGTATCCCCATCACGCTGTGAGTGTGCCCCATCACGGGGTGACTGTGCCCCATCACGCTGTGAGTGTGCCCCATCACGCTGTGAGTGTGACCCATCGCGCTGTGAGTGTGCCCCATCACGCTGTGACTGTGCCCCATCACGCTGTGCCTGTGCCCCATCACGCTGTGAGTGTGCCCCATCACGCAGTGAGTGTGCCCCATCATGCTGTGAGTGTGCCCCACCATGTTGTGAGTGTGCCCGGTCACGCTGTGACTGTGCCCCATCATGCTGTGACTGTGCCCCATCACGCTGTGAGTGTGCCCCATCACACTGTGAGTGTGCCCCATCACGCTGTGACTGTGCCCCATCACGCTGTGAGTGTGCCCCATCAAACTGTGTCTGTGACCCATCACGCTGTGTGTGTGCCCCATCACGCTGTGAGTGTGCCCCATCAAGCTGTGAGTGTGCCCCATCAAGCTGTGAGTGTGCCCCATCAAGCTGTGAGTGTGCCCCATCACGCTGTGAGTGTTCCCCATCACGCTGTGAGTGTGCCCCATCACGCTGTGAGTGTGCCCCATCACGCAGTGAGTGTGCCCCATAACGCTGTGAGTTTGCCCCATCACGCTGTGAGTGAGCCCCATCATGCTGTGAGTGTGCCCCATCACACTGTGACTGTGTCCCATCACGCTGTGAGTGTGCCCCATCACGCTGTGAGTGTGCCCCATCACGCTGTGAGTGTGCCCCATCACGCTGTGAGTGTGGCCCATCACGCTGTGAGTGTGCCCCATCACGCTGTGAGTGTGTCCCATCACGCTGTGAGTGTGCTCCATCACGCTGTGACAGTGCCCCACCACGCTGTGAGTGTGCCCCATTACGCTGTGACAGTGCCCCACCACGCTGAGAGTGTGCCCCATCACGTTGTGAGGGTGCCTCATCACGCTGTAAGTGTGCACCATCACGCTGTGAGTGTGCCCCATCACGCTGTGACAGTGCCCCACCACGCTGTGAGTGTGCCCCATCACGTTGTGAGGGTGCCTCATCACGCTGTGAGTGTGCCCCATCACGCTGTGACAGTGCCCCACCACGCTGTGAGTGTGCACCATCACACTGTGACTGTGCCTCATCAAGCTGTGAGTGTGCCCCATCACGCTGTGACAGTGCCCCACCACGCTGTGAATATGCCCCATCACGCTGTGAGTGTATCCCCATCACGCTGTGAGTGTGCCCCATCACGGGGTGACTGTGCCCCATCACGCTGTGAGTGTGCCCCATCACGCTGTGAGTGTGACCCATCGCGCTGTGAGTGTGCCCCATCACGCTGTGACTGTGCCCCATCACGCTGTGCCTGTGCCCCATCACGCTGTGAGTGTGCCCCATCACGCAGTGAGTGTGCCCATCATGCTGTGAGTGTGCCCCACCATGCTGTGAGTGTGCCCCATCACGCAGTGAGTGTGCCCCATCATGCTGTGACTGTGCCTCATCACACTGTGACTGTGCCCCATCACGCTGTGTGTGTGCCCCATCAGGCTGTTAGTGTGCCCCATCACACTGTGTGTGTGGCCCATCACGCTGTGAGTGTGTCCCATCACGCTGTGAGTGTGCCCCATCACGCTGTGAGTGTGCCCCATCACACTGTGAGTGTGCCCCATCACGCTGTGAGTGTGCCCCATCACGCTGTGACTGTGCCCCATCACGCTGTGACTGTGCCCCATCACGCTGTGAGTGTGCCCCATCACGCTGTGAGTGTGACCCATCACGCTGTGAGTGTGCCCCGTCACGCTGTGACTGTGCCCCATCATGCTGTGACTGTGCCCCATCACGCTGTGAGTGTGCCCCATCACACTGTGAGTGTGCCCCATCACGCTGTGACTGTGCCCCATCACGCTGTGAGTGTGCCCCATCAAACTGTGTCTGTGACCCATCACGCTGTGTGTGTGCCCCATCACGCTGTGAGTGTGCCCCACCACACTGTGAGTGTGCCCCACCATGCTGTGAGTGTGCCCCATCACACTGTTACTGTGCCCCATCACGCTGTGAGTGTGCCCCATCACACTGTGAGTGTGCCCCATCACGCTGTGAGTGTGTCCCATCACGCTGTGAGTGTGCCCCATCACACTGTCAGTGTGCCCCATCACGCTGTGAGTGTGCCCCATCACGCTGTTAGTGTGCCCCATCACGCTGTGAGTGTGCCCCATCACGCTGTGTGTGTGCCCCATCAGGCTGTTAGTGTGCCCCATCACGCTGTGTGTGTGGCCCATCACGCTGTGAGTGTGCCCCATCACGCTGTGAGTGTGCCCCATCACGCTGTGAGTGTGCCCCATCACACTGTGAGTGTGCCCCATCACGCTGTGAGTGTGCCCCATCACGCTGTGACTGTGCCCCATCACGCTGTGACTGTGCCCCATCACGCTGTGAGTGTGCCCCATCACGCTGTGAGTGTGACCCATCACGCTGTGAGTGTGCCCCGTCACGCTGTGACTGTGCCCCATCAAGCTGTGACTGTGCCCCATCACGCTGTGAGTGTGCCCCATCACACTGTGAGTGTGCCCCATCACGCTGTGACTGTGCCCCATCACGCTGTGAGTGTGCCCCATCAAACTGTGTCTGTGACCCATCACGCTGTGTGTGTGCCCCATCACGCTGTGAGTGTGCCCCATCAAGCTGTGAGTGTGCCCCATCAAGCTGTGAGTGTGCCCCATCAAGCTGTGAGTGTGCCCCATCACGCTGTGAGTGTGCCCCATCACGCTGTGAGTGTGTCCCATCACGCTGTGAGTGTGCCCCATCACGCTGTGAGTGTGCTCCATCACGCTGTGAGTGTGCCCCATCACGCTGTGACTGTGCCCCATCACGCTGTGACTGTGCCCCATCACGCTGTGAGTGTGCCCCATCACGCTGTGAGTGTGTCCCATCACGCTGTGAGTGTGCCCCATCACGCTGTGACTGTGCCCCATCACGCTGTGAGTGTGCCCCATCACGCTGTGAGTGTGCCCCATCACGCTGTGACTGTGCCCCATCACGCTGTGAGTGTGCCCCATCACGCTGTGACTGTGCTCCTTCACGCTGTGAGTGTGCCCCATCACGCTGTGAGTGTGTCCCATCACGCTGTGAGTGTGCCCCATCACGCTGTGAGTGTGCTCCATCACGCTGTGAGTGTGCCCCATCACGCTGTGACTGTGCCCCATCACGCTGTGACTGTGCCCCATCACGCTGTGAGTGTGCCCCATCACGCTGTGAGTGTGTCCCATCACGCTGTGAGTGTGCCCCATCACGCTGTGAGTGTGCCCCATCACGCTGTGAGTGTGCCCCATCACGCTGTGAGTGTGCCCCATCACGCTGTGAGTGTGCCCCATCACGCTGTGACTGTGCCCCATCACGCTGTGACTGTGCTCCATCACGCTGTGAGTGTGCTCCTTCACGCTGTGAGTGTGCCCCATCACGCTGTGAGTGTGCCCCATCACGCTGTGAGTGTGCTCCATCACGCTGTGACTGTGTCCCATCACGCTGTGACTGTGTCCCATCACGCTGTGAGTGTGCCTCATCACGCTGTGAGTGTGCCCCATCACGCTGTGAGTGTGTCCCATCACGCTGTGACTGTGTCCCATCACGCTGTGAGTGTGCCTCATCACGCTGTGACTGTGCCCCATCACGCTGTGACTGTGCCCCATCACGCTGTGAGTGTGCCTCATCACGCTGTGAGTGTGCCCCATCACGCAGTGAGTGTGCCTCATCACGCTGTGAGTGTGCCCCATCACTCTGTGAGTATGCCCCATCACGCTGTGAGTGTGCCCCATCACGCTGTGAGTGTGCCCCATCACGCTGTGAGTGTGCCCCATCACGCTGTAAGTGTGCCCCATCACGCTGTGAGTGTGCCCCATCACGCTGTGACTGTGCCCCATCACGCTGTGACTGTACCCCATCACGCTGTGAGTGTGCCCCATCACACTGTGAGTCTGCCCCATCACGCTGTGAGTGTGCCCCATCACGCTGTGAGTGTGCCCCATCACGCTGTGAGTGTGCCCCATCACGCTGTGAGTGGGCCCCATCACGCTGTGAGTGTGCCCCATCACGCTGTGAGTGTGCCCCATCACGCAGTGACTGTGCCCCATCACGCTGTGACTGTACCCCATCACGCTGTGAGTGTGCCACATCACGCTGTGAGTGTGTCCCATCACGCTGTGAGTGTGCCCCATCACGCTGTGAGTGTGCCCCATCATGCTGTGAGTGTGCCCCATCATGCTGTGAGTGTTCCTCATCACGCTGTGTGTGTGCCCCATCACGCTGTGAGTGTGTCCCATCACGCTGCGACTGTGCCCCATCATGCTGTGAGTGTGCCCCATCATGCTGTGAGTGTTCCTCATCACGCTGTGTGTGTGCCCCATCACGCTGTGAGTGTGTCCCATCATGCTGTGACTGTGCCCCATCACGCTGTGACTGTGCCCCATCACGCTGTGAGTGTGCCCCATCACGCTGTGAGTGTGCCCCATCATGCTGTGAGTGTGCCCCATCATGCTGTGAGTGTTCCTCATCACGCTGTGTGTGTGCCCCATCACGCTGTGAGTGTGTCCCATCACGCTGCGACTGTGCCCCATCACGCTGTGAGTGTGCCCCATCACGCTGTGAGTGTGCCCCATCACGCTGTGAATATGCCCCATCACGCTGTGAGTGTGCCCCACCACGCTGTGAGTGTTCCTCATCACGCTGTGTGTGTGCCCCATCACGCTGTGAGTGTGTCCCATCACGCTGCGACTGTGCCCCATCATGCTGTGAGTGTGCCCCATCATGCTGTGAGTGTTCCTCATCACGCTGTGTGTGTGCCCCATCACGCTGTGAGTGTGTCCCATCACGCTGCGACTGTGCCCCATCACGCTGTGAGTGTGCCCCATCACGCTGTGAGTGTGCCCCATCACGCTGTGAATGTGCCCCATCACGCTGTGAGTGTGCCCCACCACGCTGTGAGTGTGCCCCATCATGCTGTGAGTGTGCCCCATCACTCAGTTACTGTGCCCCATCACGCTGTGACTGTTCCCCATCACGCTGTGAGTGTGCCCCATCACGCTGTGAGTGTGCCCCATCACGCAGTGAGTGTGCCTCATCACGCTGTGAGTGTGCCCCATCACGCTGTGAGTGTGCCCCATCACGCTGTGACTGTGCCCCATCACGCTGTGACTGTACCCCATCACGCTGTGAGTGTGCCCCATCACGCTGTGAGTGTGTCCCATCACGCTGTGAGTGTGCCCCATCATGCTGTGAGTGTGCCCCATCACACTGTGCGTGTGCCCCATCACGCTGTGAGTGTGCCCCATCACGCTGTGAGTGTGCCCCATCACGCTGTGAATGTGCCCCATCACGCTGTGAGTGTGCCCCACCACGCTGTGAGTGTGCCCTACCATGCTGTGAGTGTGCCCCATCACACTGTTACTGTGCCCCATCACACTGTGAGTGTGCCCCATCACGCTGTGAGTGTTCCTCATCACGCTGTGTGTGTGCCCCATCACGCTGTGAGTGTGCCCCATCACGCTGTGAATGTGCCCCATCACGCTGTGAGTGTGCCCCACCACGCTGTGAGTGTGCCCCACCATGCTGTGAGTGTGCCCCATCACACTGTTACTGTGCCCCATCACGCTGTGAGTGTGCCCCATCACACTGTGAGTGTGCCCCATCACGCTGTGAGTGTGTCCCATCACGCTGTGAGTGTGCCCCATCACGCTGTGAGTGTGCCCCATCACACTGTGAGTGTGCCCCATCACGCTGTGAGTGTGTCCCATCACGCTGTGAGTGTGCCCCACCACACTGTAAGTGTGCCCCACCATGCTGTGAGTGTGCCCCATCACACTGTTACTGTGCCCCATCACGCTGTGAGTGTGCCCCATCACACTGTGAGTGTGCCCCATCACGCTGTGAGTGTGTCCCATCACGCTGTGAGTGTGCCCCATCACACTGTGAGTGTGCCCCATCACGCTGTGAGTGTGCCCCATCATGCTGTTAGTGTGCCCCATCACGCTGTGAGTGTGCCCCATCACGCTGTGTGTGTGCCCCATCAGGCTGTTAGTGTGCCCCATCACGCTGTGTGTGTGGCCCATCACGCTGTGAGTGTGCCCCATCACGCTGTGAGTGTGCCCCATCACGCTGTGAGTGTGCCCCATCACACTGTGAGTGTGCCCCATCACGCTGTGAGTGTGCCCCATCACGCTGTGACTGTGCCCCATCACGCTGTGACTGTGCCCCATCACGCTGTGAGTGTGTCCCATCACGCTGTGAGTGTGACCCATCACGCTGTGAGTGTGCCCCGTCACGCTGTGACTGTGCCCCGTCATGCTGTGACTGTGCCCCATCACGCTGTGAGTGTGCCCCATCACACTGTGAGTGTGCCCCATCACGCTGTGACTGTGCCCCATCACGCTGTGAGTGTGCCCCATCAAACTGTGTCTGTGACCCATCACGCTGTGTGTGTGCCCCATCACGCTGTGAGTGTGCCCCATCAAGCTGTGAGTGTGCCCCATCAAGCTGTGAGTGTGCCCCATCAAGCTGTGAGTGTGCCCCATCACGCTGTGAGTGTTCCCCATCACGCTGTGAGTGTGCCCCATCACGCTGTGAGTGTGCCCCATCACGCAGTGAGTGTGCCCCATAACGCTGTGAGTTTGCCCCATCACGCTGTGAGTGTGCCCCATCACGCTGTGAGTGTGCCCCATCACGCTGTGAGTGTGGCCCATCACGCTGTGACTGTGCCCCATCATGCTGTGAGTGTGCCCCATCACACTGTGACTGTGTCCCATCACGCTGTGACAGTGCCCCACCACGCTGTGAGTGTGCCCCATCACGTTGTGAGGGTGCCTCATCACGCTGTGAGTGAGCCCCATCACGCTGTGACAGTGCCCCACCACGCTGTGAGTGTGCCCCATCACACTGTGACTGTGCCTCATCAAGCTGTGTGTGTGCCCCATCATGCTGTGAGTGTGCCCCATCACGCTGTGACAGTGCCCCACCACGCTGTGAATATGCCCCATCACGCTGTGAGTGTATCCCCATCACGCTGTGAGTGTGCCCCATCACGGGGTGACTGTGCCCCATCACGCTGTGAGTGTGCCCCATCACGCTGTGAGTGTGACCCATCGCGCTGTGAGTGTGCCCCATCACGCTGTGACTGTGCCCCATCACGCTGTGCCTGTGCCCCATCACGCTGTGAGTGTGCCCCATCACGCAGTGAGTGTGCCCCATCATGCTGTGAGTGTGCCCCACCATGCTGTGAGTGTGCCCGGTCACGCTGTGACTGTGCCCCATCATGCTGTGACTGTGCCCCATCACGCTGTGAGTGTGCCCCATCACACTGTGAGTGTGCCCCATCACGCTGTGACTGTGCCCCATCACGCTGTGAGTGTGCCCCATCAAACTGTGTCTGTGACCCATCACGCTGTGTGTGTGCCCCATCACGCTGTGAGTGTGCCCCATCAAGCTGTGAGTGTGCCCCATCAAGCTGTGAGTGTGCCCCATCAAGCTGTGAGTGTGCCCCATCACGCTGTGAGTGTTCCCCATCACGCTGTGAGTGTGCCCCATCACGCTGTGAGTGTGCCCCATCACGCAGTGAGTGTGCCCCATAACGCTGTGAGTTTGCCCCATCACGCTGTGAGTGAGCCCCATCATGCTGTGAGTGTGCCCCATCACACTGTGACTGTGTCCCATCACGCTGTGAGTGTGCCCCATCACGCTGTGATTGTGCCCCATCACGCTGTGAGTGTGCCCCATCACGCTGTGAGTGTGGCCCATCACACTGTGAGTGTGCCCCATCACGCTGTGAGTGTGTCCCATCACGCTGTGAGTGTGCTCCATCACGCTGTGACAGTGCCCCACCACGCTGTGAGTGTGCCCCATTACGCTGTGACAGTGCCCCACCACGCTGAGAGTGTGCCCCATCACGTTGTGAGGGTGCCTCATCACGCTGTAAGTGTGCACCATCACACTGTGAGTGTGCCCCATCACGCTGTGACAGTGCCCCACCACGCTGTGAGTGTGCCCCATCACGTTGTGAGGGTGCCTCATCACGCTGTGAGTGTGCCCCATCACGCTGTGACAGTGCCCCACCACGCTGTGAGTGTGCCCCATCACACTGTGACTGTGCCTCATCAAGCTGTGAGTGTGCCCCATCACGCTGTGAGTGTATCCCCATCACGCTGTGAGTGTGCCCCATCACGGGGTGACTGTGCCCCATCACGCTGTGAGTGTGCCCCATCATGCTGTGAGTGTGACCCATCGCGCTGTGAGTGTGCCCCATCACGCTGTGACTGTGCCCCATCACGCTGTGCCTGTGCCCCATCACGCTGTGAGTGTGCCCCATCACGCAGTGAGTGTGCCCATCATGCTGTGAGTGTGCCCCACCATGCTGTGAGTGTGCCCCATCACGCAGTGAGTGTGCCCCATCATGCTGTGACTGTGCCCCATCACACTGTGACTGTGCCCCATCACGCTGTGTGTGTGCCCCATCAGGCTGTTAGTGTGCCCCATCACACTGTGTGTGTGGCCCATCACGCTGTGAGTGTGTCCCATCACGCTGTGAGTGTGCCCCATCACGCTGTGAGTGTGCCCCATCACACTGTGAGTGTGCCCCATCACACTGTGAGTGTGCCCCATCACGCTGTGACTGTGCCCCATCACGCTGTGACTGTGCCCCATCACGCTGTGAGTGTGCCCCATCACGCTGTGAGTGTGACCCATCACGCTGTGAGTGTGCCCCGTCACGCTGTGACTGTGCCCCATCATGCTGTGACTGTGCCCCATCACGCTGTGAGTGTGCCCCATCACACTGTGAGTGTGCCCCATCACGCTGTGACTGTGCCCCATCACGCTGTGAGTGTGCCCCATCAAACTGTGTCTGTGACCCATCACGCTGTGTGTGTGCCCCATCACCCTGTGAGTGTGCCCCATCAAGCTGTGAGTGTGCCCCATCAAGCTGTGAGTGTGCCCCATCAAGCTGTGAGTGTGCCCCATCACGCTGTGAGTGTTCCCCATCACGCTGTGAGTGTGCCCCATCACGCTGTGAGTGTGCCCCATCAAACTGTGTCTGTGACCCATCACGCTGTGTGTGTGCCCCATCACGCTGTGAGTGTGCCCCACCACACTGTGAGTGTGCCCCACCATGCTGTGAGTGTGCCCCATCACACTGTTACTGTGCCCCATCACGCTGTGAGTGTGCCCCATCACACTGTGAGTGTGCCCCATCACGCTGTGAGTGTGTCCCATCACGCTGTGAGTGTGCCCCATCACACTGTCAGTGTGCCCCATCACGCTGTGAGTGTGCCCCATCACGCTGTTAGTGTGCCCCATCACGCTGTGAGTGTGCCCCATCACGCTGTGTGTGTGCCCCATCAGGCTGTTAGTGTGCCCCATCACGCTGTGTGTGTGGCCCATCACGCTGTGAGTGTGCCCCATCACGCTGTGAGTGTGCCCCATCACGCTGTGAGTGTGCCCCATCACACTGTGAGTGTGCCCCATCACGCTGTGAGTGTGCCCCATCACGCTGTGACTGTGCCCCATCACGCTGTGACTGTGCCCCATCACGCTGTGAGTGTGCCCCATCACGCTGTGAGTGTGACCCATCACGCTGTGAGTGTGCCCCGTCACGCTGTGACTGTGCCCCATCAAGCTGTGACTGTGCCCCATCACGCTGTGAGTGTGCCCCATCACACTGTGAGTGTGCCCCATCACGCTGTGACTGTGCCCCATCACGCTGTGAGTGTGCCCCATCAAACTGTGTCTGTGACCCATCACGCTGTGTGTGTGCCCCATCACGCTGTGAGTGTGCCCCATCAAGCTGTGAGTGTGCCCCATCAAGCTGTGAGTGTGCCCCATCAAGCTGTGAGTGTGCCCCATCACGCTGTGAGTGTGCCCCATCACGCTGTGAGTGTGTCCCATCACGCTGTGAGTGTGCCCCATCACGCTGTGAGTGTGCTCCATCACGCTGTGAGTGTGCCCCATCACGCTGTGACTGTGCCCCATCACGCTGTGACTGTGCCCCATCACGCTGTGAGTGTGCCCCATCACGCTGTGAGTGTGTCCCATCACGCTGTGAGTGTGCCCCATCACGCTGTGACTGTGCCCCATCACGCTGTGAGTGTGCCCCATCACGCTGTGAGTGTGCCCCATCACGCTGTGACTGTGCCCCATCACGCTGTGAGTGTGCCCCATCACGCTGTGACTGTGCTCCTTCACGCTGTGAGTGTGCCCCATCACGCTGTGAGTGTGTCCCATCACGCTGTGAGTGTGCCCCATCACGCTGTGAGTGTGCTCCATCACGCTGTGAGTGTGCCCCATCACGCTGTGACTGTGCCCCATCACGCTGTGTCTGTGTCCCATCACGCTGTGAGTGTGCCCCATCACGCTGTGAGTGTGTCCCATCACGCTGTGAGTGTGCCCCATCACGCTGTGAGTGTGCCCCATCACGCTGTGAGTGTGCCCCATCACGCTGTGAGTGTGCCCCATCACGCTGTGAGTGTGCCCCATCACGCTGTGAGTGTGCCCCATCACGCTGTGACTGTGCCCCATCACGCTGTGAGTGTGCCCCATCACGCTGTGAGTGTGCCCCATCACGCTGTGACTGTGCCCCATCACGCTGTGAGTGTGCCCCATCACGCTGTGACTGTGCCCCATCACGCTGTGACTGTGCTCCATCACGCTGTGAGTGTGCTCCTTCACGCTGTGAGTGTGCCCCATCACGCTGTGAGTGTGCCCCATCACGCTGTGAGTGTGCTCCATCACGCTGTGACTGTGTCCCATCACGCTGTGACTGTGTCCCATCACGCTGTGAGTGTGCCTCATCACGCTGTGAGTGTGCCCCATCACGCTGTGAGTGTGTCCCATCACGCTGTGACTGTGTCCCATCACGCTGTGAGTGTGCCTCATCACGCTGTGACTGTGCCCCATCACGCTGTGACTGTGCCCCATCACGCTGTGAGTGTGCCTCATCACGCTGTGAGTGTGCCCCATCACGCAGTGAGTGTGCCTCATCACGCTGTGAGTGTGCCCCATCACTCTGTGAGTATGCCCCATCACGCTGTGAGTGTGCCCCATCACGCTGTGAGTGTGCCCCATCACGCTGTGAGTGTGCCCCATCACGCTGTAAGTGTGCCCCATCACGCTGTGAGTGTGCCCCATCACGCTGTGACTGTGCCCCATCACGCTGTGACTGTACCCCATCACGCTGTGAGTGTGCCCCATCACACTGTGAGTCTGCCCCATCACGCTGTGAGTGTGCCCCATCACGCTGTGAGTGTGCCCCATCACGCTGTGAGTGTGCCCCATCACGCTGTGAGTGGGCCCCATCACGCTGTGAGTGTGCCCCATCACGCTGTGAGTGTGCCCCATCACGCAGTGACTGTGCCCCATCACGCTGTGACTGTACCCCATCACGCTGTGAGTGTGCCACATCACGCTGTGAGTGTGTCCCATCACGCTGTGAGTGTGCCCCATCACGCTGTGAGTGTGCCCCATCATGCTGTGAGTGTGCCCCATCATGCTGTGAGTGTTCCTCATCACGCTGTGTGTGTGCCCCATCACGCTGTGAGTGTGTCCCATCACGCTGCGACTGTGCCCCATCATGCTGTGAGTGTGCCCCATCATGCTGTGAGTGTTCCTCATCACGCTGTGTGTGTGCCCCATCACGCTGTGAGTGTGTCCCATCATGCTGTGACTGTGCCCCATCACGCTGTGACTGTGCCCCATCACGCTGTGAGTGTGCCCCATCACGCTGTGAGTGTGCCCCATCATGCTGTGAGTGTGCCCCATCATGCTGTGAGTGTTCCTCATCACGCTGTGTGTGTGCCCCATCACGCTGTGAGTGTGTCCCATCACGCTGCGACTGTGCCCCATCACGCTGTGAGTGTGCCCCATCACGCTGTGAGTGTGCCCCATCACGCTGTGAATGTGCCCCATCACGCTGTGAGTGTGCCCCACCACGCTGTGAGTGTTCCTCATCACGCTGTGTGTGTGCCCCATCACGCTGTGAGTGTGTCCCATCACGCTGCGACTGTGCCCCATCATGCTGTGAGTGTGCCCCATCATGCTGTGAGTGTTCCTCATCACGCTGTGTGTGTGCCCCATCACGCTGTGAGTGTGTCCCATCACGCTGCGACTGTGCCCCATCACGCTGTGAGTGTGCCCCATCACGCTGTGAGTGTGCCCCATCACGCTGTGAATGTGCCCCATCACGCTGTGAGTGTGCCCCACCACGCTGTGAGTGTGCCCCATCATGCTGTGAGTGTGCCCCATCACTCAGTTACTGTGCCCCATCACGCTGTGACTGTTCCCCATCACGCTGTGAGTGTGCCCCATCACGCTGTGAGTGTGCCCCATCACGCAGTGAGTGTGCCTCATCACGCTGTGAGTGTGCCCCATCACGCTGTGAGTGTGCCCCATCACGCTGTGACTGTGCCCCATCACGCTGTGACTGTACCCCATCACGCTGTGAGTGTGCCCCATCACGCTGTGAGTGTGTCCCATCACGCTGTGAGTGTGCCCCATCATGCTGTGAGTGTGCCCCATCACACTGTGCGTGTGCCCCATCACGCTGTGAGTGTGCCCCATCACGCTGTGAGTGTGCCCCATCACGCTGTGAATGTGCCCCATCACGCTGTGAGTGTGCCCCACCACGCTGTGAGTGTGCCCTACCATGCTGTGAGTGTGCCCCATCACACTGTTACTGTGCCCCATCACACTGTGAGTGTGCCCCATCACGCTGTGAGTGTTCCTCATCACGCTGTGTGTGTGCCCCATCACGCTGTGAGTGTGCCCCATCACGCTGTGAATGTGCCCCATCACGCTGTGAGTGTGCCCCACCACGCTGTGAGTGTGCCCCACCATGCTGTGAGTGTGCCCCATCACACTGTTACTGTGCCCCATCACGCTGTGAGTGTGCCCCATCACACTGTGAGTGTGCCCCATCACGCTGTGAGTGTGTCCCATCACGCTGTGAGTGTGCCCCATCACGCTGTGAGTGTGCCCCATCACACTGTGAGTGTGCCCCATCACGCTGTGAGTGTGTCCCATCACGCTGTGAGTGTGCCCCACCACACTGTAAGTGTGCCCCACCATGCTGTGAGTGTGCCCCATCACACTGTTACTGTGCCCCATCACGCTGTGAGTGTGCCCCATCACACTGTGAGTGTGCCCCATCACGCTGTGAGTGTGTCCCATCACGCTGTGAGTGTGCCCCATCACACTGTGAGTGTGCCCCATCACGCTGTGAGTGTGCCCCATCATGCTGTTAGTGTGCCCCATCACGCTGTGAGTGTGCCCCATCACGCTGTGTGTGTGCCCCATCAGGCTGTTAGTGTGCCCCATCACGCTGTGTGTGTGGCCCATCACGCTGTGAGTGTGCCCCATCACGCTGTGAGTGTGCCCCATCACGCTGTGAGTGTGCCCCATCACACTGTGAGTGTGCCCCATCACGCTGTGAGTGTGCCCCATCACGCTGTGACTGTGCCCCATCACGCTGTGACTGTGCCCCATCACGCTGTGAGTGTGTCCCATCACGCTGTGAGTGTGACCCATCACGCTGTGAGTGTGCCCCGTCACGCTGTGACTGTGCCCCGTCATGCTGTGACTGTGCCCCATCACGCTGTGAGTGTGCCCCATCACACTGTGAGTGTGCCCCATCACGCTGTGACTGTGCCCCATCACGCTGTGAGTGTGCCCCATCAAACTGTGTCTGTGACCCATCACGCTGTGTGTGTGCCCCATCACGCTGTGAGTGTGCCCCATCAAGCTGTGAGTGTGCCCCATCAAGCTGTGAGTGTGCCCCATCAAGCTGTGAGTGTGCCCCATCACGCTGTGAGTGTTCCCCATCACGCTGTGAGTGTGCCCCATCACGCTGTGAGTGTGCCCCATCACGCAGTGAGTGTGCCCCATAACGCTGTGAGTTTGCCCCATCACGCTGTGAGTGTGCCCCATCACGCTGTGAGTGTGCCCCATCACGCTGTGAGTGTGGCCCATCACGCTGTGACTGTGCCCCATCATGCTGTGAGTGTGCCCCATCACACTGTGACTGTGTCCCATCACGCTGTGACAGTGCCCCACCACGCTGTGAGTGTGCCCCATCACGTTGTGAGGGTGCCTCATCACGCTGTGAGTGAGCCCCATCACGCTGTGACAGTGCCCCACCACGCTGTGAGTGTGCCCCATCACACTGTGACTGTGCCTCATCAAGCTGTGTGTGTGCCCCATCATGCTGTGAGTGTGCCCCATCACGCTGTGACAGTGCCCCACCACGCTGTGAATATGCCCCATCACGCTGTGAGTGTATCCCCATCACGCTGTGAGTGTGCCCCATCACGGGGTGACTGTGCCCCATCACGCTGTGAGTGTGCCCCATCACGCTGTGAGTGTGACCCATCGCGCTGTGAGTGTGCCCCATCACGCTGTGACTGTGCCCCATCACGCTGTGCCTGTGCCCCATCACGCTGTGAGTGTGCCCCATCACGCAGTGAGTGTGCCCCATCATGCTGTGAGTGTGCCCCACCATGCTGTGAGTGTGCCCGGTCACGCTGTGACTGTGCCCCATCATGCTGTGACTGTGCCCCATCACGCTGTGAGTGTGCCCCATCACACTGTGAGTGTGCCCCATCACGCTGTGACTGTGCCCCATCACGCTGTGAGTGTGCCCCATCAAACTGTGTCTGTGACCCATCACGCTGTGTGTGTGCCCCATCACGCTGTGAGTGTGCCCCATCAAGCTGTGAGTGTGCCCCATCAAGCTGTGAGTGTGCCCCATCAAGCTGTGAGTGTGCCCCATCACGCTGTGAGTGTTCCCCATCACGCTGTGAGTGTGCCCCATCACGCTGTGAGTGTGCCCCATCACGCAGTGAGTGTGCCCCATAACGCTGTGAGTTTGCCCCATCACGCTGTGAGTGAGCCCCATCATGCTGTGAGTGTGCCCCATCACACTGTGACTGTGTCCCATCACGCTGTGAGTGTGCCCCATCACGCTGTGATTGTGCCCCATCACGCTGTGAGTGTGCCCCATCACGCTGTGAGTGTGGCCCATCACACTGTGAGTGTGCCCCATCACGCTGTGAGTGTGTCCCATCACGCTGTGAGTGTGCTCCATCACGCTGTGACAGTGCCCCACCACGCTGTGAGTGTGCCCCATTACGCTGTGACAGTGCCCCACCACGCTGAGAGTGTGCCCCATCACGTTGTGAGGGTGCCTCATCACGCTGTAAGTGTGCACCATCACACTGTGAGTGTGCCCCATCACGCTGTGACAGTGCCCCACCACGCTGTGAGTGTGCCCCATCACGTTGTGAGGGTGCCTCATCACGCTGTGAGTGTGCCCCATCACGCTGTGACAGTGCCCCACCACGCTGTGAGTGTGCCCCATCACACTGTGACTGTGCCTCATCAAGCTGTGAGTGTGCCCCATCACGCTGTGAGTGTATCCCCATCACGCTGTGAGTGTGCCCCATCACGGGGTGACTGTGCCCCATCACGCTGTGAGTGTGCCCCATCATGCTGTGAGTGTGACCCATCGCGCTGTGAGTGTGCCCCATCACGCTGTGACTGTGCCCCATCACGCTGTGCCTGTGCCCCATCACGCTGTGAGTGTGCCCCATCACGCAGTGAGTGTGCCCATCATGCTGTGAGTGTGCCCCACCATGCTGTGAGTGTGCCCCATCACGCAGTGAGTGTGCCCCATCATGCTGTGACTGTGCCCCATCACACTGTGACTGTGCCCCATCACGCTGTGTGTGTGCCCCATCAGGCTGTTAGTGTGCCCCATCACACTGTGTGTGTGGCCCATCACGCTGTGAGTGTGTCCCATCACGCTGTGAGTGTGCCCCATCACGCTGTGAGTGTGCCCCATCACACTGTGAGTGTGCCCCATCACACTGTGAGTGTGCCCCATCACGCTGTGACTGTGCCCCATCACGCTGTGACTGTGCCCCATCACGCTGTGAGTGTGCCCCATCACGCTGTGAGTGTGACCCATCACGCTGTGAGTGTGCCCCGTCACGCTGTGACTGTGCCCCATCATGCTGTGACTGTGCCCCATCACGCTGTGAGTGTGCCCCATCACACTGTGAGTGTGCCCCATCACGCTGTGACTGTGCCCCATCACGCTGTGAGTGTGCCCCATCAAACTGTGTCTGTGACCCATCACGCTGTGTGTGTGCCCCATCACCCTGTGAGTGTGCCCCATCAAGCTGTGAGTGTGCCCCATCAAGCTGTGAGTGTGCCCCATCAAGCTGTGAGTGTGCCCCATCACGCTGTGAGTGTTCCCCATCACGCTGTGAGTGTGCCCCATCACGCTGTGAGTGTGCCCCATCACGCAGTGAGTGTGCCCCATAACGCTGTGAGTTTTCCCCATCACGCTGTGAGTGTGCCCCATCACGCTGTGAGTGTGCCCCATCACGCTGTGAGTGTGGCCCATCACGCTGTGACTGTGCCCCATCACGCTGTGAGTGTGCCCCATCACGCTGTGAGTGAGCCCCATCACGCTGTGACTGTGCCCCATCATGCTGTGAGTGTGTCCCATCACGCTGTGAGTGTGCCCCATCACGCTGTGAGTGTGCCCCATCACACTGTGACTGTGTCCCATCACGCTGTGAGTGTGCCCCATCACGCTGTGAGTGTGCCCCATCACGCTGTGAGTGTGCCCCATCACGCTGTGAGTGTGGCCCATCACGCTGTGAGTGTGCCCCATCACGCTGTGAGTGTGTCCCATCACGCTGTGAGTGTGCTCCATCACGCTGTGACAGTGCCCCACCACGCTGTGAGTGTGCCCCATTACGCTGTGACAGTGCCCCACCACGCTGTGAGTGTGCCCCATCACGCAGTGAGTGTGCCCCATCATGCTGTGACTGTGCCCCATCACGCTGTGAGTGTGCCCCATCACGCTGTGAGTGTGCCCCATCACACTGTGTCTGTGCCGCATCACGCTGTGAGTGTGCCCCATCACGCTGTGAGTGTGCCCCATCACGCTGTGAGTGTGCCCCATCACGCTGTGAGTGTGCCCCATCATGCTGTGACTGTGCCCCATCACGCTGTGAGTGTGTCCCATCACGCTGTGAGTGTGCCCCATCACACTGTGTCTGTGCCCCATCACTCTGTGAGTGTGCCCCATCACGCTGTAAGTGTGCCCCATCACGCTGTGACTGTGCCCCATCATGCTGTGACTGTGCCTCATCACGCTGTGAGTGTGCCCCATCACGCTGTGACTGTGCCCCATCACGCTGTGAGTGTGCCTCATCACGCTGTGAGTGTGCCCCATCACGCAGTGAGTGTGCCTCATCACGCTGTGAGTGTGCCCCATCACTCTGTGAGTATGCCCCACCACGCTGTGAGTGTGCCCCATCACGCTGTGAGTGTGCCCCATCACGCTGTGAGTGTGCCCCACCACGCTGTGAGTGTGCCCCATCACGCTGTGAGTGTGCCCCACCACGCTGTGAGTGTGCCCCATCACACTGTGAGTGTGCCCCATCACGCTGTGAGTGTGCCCCATCACGCTGTGACTGTGCCCCATCACGCTGTGAGTGTGCCCCATCACGCTGTGACTGTGCCCCATCACGCTGTGACTGTGCCTCATCACGCTGTGAGTGTGCCCCATCACACTGTGAGTGTGCCCTCTCACTCTGTGAGTGTGCCTCATCACGCTGTGAGTGTACCTCATCACGCTGTGAGTGTGTCCCATCATGCTGTGAGTGTGCCCCATCACGCTGTAAGTGTGACCCATCGCGCTGTGAGTGTGCCCCATCACGCTGTGACTGTGCCCCATCACGCTGTGAGTGTGCCCCATCACGCTGTGACTGTGCCCCAACACGCTGTGAGTGTGCCCCATCACGCTGTGAGTGTGCCCCATCACGCTGTGAGTGTGCCCCATCACGCTGTGACTGTGCCCCATCACGCTGTGAGTGTGCCCCATCACGCTGTGAGTGTGCCCCATCACGCTGTGAGTGTGCCCCATCACGCTGTGAGTGTGCCCCATCACGCTGTGAGTGTGCCCCATCACGCTGTGACTGTGCCCCATCACGCTGTGAGTGTGCCTCATCACGCTGTGAGTGTACCTCATCACGCTGTGAGTGTGTCCCATCATGCTGTGAGTGTGCCCCATCACGCTGTAAGTGTGACCCATCGCGCTGTGAGTGTGCCCCATCACGCTGTGACTGTGCCCCATCACGCTGAGAGTGTGCCCCATCACGCTGTGACTGTGCCCCAACACGCTGTGAGTGTGCCCCATCACGCTGTGAGTGTGCCCCATCACGCTGTGAGTGTGACCCATCACGCTGTGAGTGAGCCCCATCACGTTGTGAGTGTGCCCCATCACGCTGTGAGTGAGCCCCATCACGTTGTGAGTGTGCCCCATCACGCTGTGACTGTGCCCCATCACGCTGTGAGTGTGCCCCATCACGCTGTGACTGTGCCTCATCACGCTGTGAGTGTGCCCCATCACGCTGTGAGTGTGCCCCATCATGCTGTGAGTGTGCCCCATCACGCTTTGACTGTGCCCCATCACGCTGTGAGTGTGTCCCATCACGCTGTGAGTGTGTCCCATCACACTGTGAGTGTGTCCCATCACACTGTGAGTGTGCCCCATCACACTGTGTCTGTGCCCCATCACGCTGAGTGTGCCCCACCACACTGTGAGTGTGCCCCATCACGCAGTGAGTGTGCCCCATCATGCTGTGACTGTGCCCCATCACGCTGTGAGTGTGCCCCATCACGCTGTGAGTGTGCCCCATCACGCTGTGACTGTGCCCCCTCACGCTGTGAGTGTGCCCATCACACTGTGAGTGTGCCCCATTATGCTGTGCGTGTGCCCCAACATGCTGTGAGTGTGCCCCATCACGCTGTGTGTGTGCCCCATCACGCTGTGTGTGTGCCCCATCACGCTGTGAGTGTGCCCCATCACGCTGAGAGTGTGCCCCATCACGCTGTGAGTATGCCCCATCATGCTGTGAGTGTGCCCCATCACGCTGTGTGTGTGCCCCATCACGCTGTGAGTGTGCCCCATCACGCTGTGAGTGTGCCCCATCACGCTGTGAGTGTGCCCCATCACGCTGTGAGTATGCCCCATCAGACTGTGAGTGTGCCCCATCACGCTGTGAGTGTGCTCCATCATGATGTGACTGTGCCCCATCACGCTGTGACTGTGCCCCATCACGCTGTGAGTGTGCCCCACCACACTGTGAGTGTGCCCCATCACGCAGTGAGTGTGCCCCATCATGCTGTGACTGTGCCCCATCACGCTGTGAGTGTGCCCCATCACGCTGTAAGTGTGCCCCATCACTCTGTGACAGTGCCCCATCACGCTGTGAGTGTGCCCCATCACGCTGTGAGTGTGCCCCATCACACTGTGAGTGTGCCCCATTATGCTGTGAGTGTGCCCCATCATGCTGTGAGTGTGCCCCATCACGCTGTGTGTGTGCCCCATCACGCTGTGAGTGTGCCCCATCACGCTGAGAGTGTGCCCCATCACGCTGTGAGTGTGCCCCATCATGCTGTGAGTGTGCCCCATCACGCTGTGTGTGTGCCCCATCACGCTGTGAGTGTGCCCCATCACGCTGTGAGTGTGCCCCATCACGCTGTGAGTGTGCCCCATCACGCTGTGAGTGTGCTCCATCACTCTGTGAGTGTGCCCCATCAAACTGTGTCTGTGCCCCATCACGCTGTAACTGTGCCTCATCACGCTGTGAGTGTGCCTCATCACGCTGTGGGTGTGCCCCATCACGCTGTGACTGTGCCCCATCACGCTGTGAGTGTGGCCCATCACGCTGTGAGTGTGCACCATCACGCTGTGAGTGTGTCCCATCACGTTGTGACTGTGCCCCATCACACTGTGACTGTGCCCCAACACGCAGTGAGTGTGCCCCATCACGCTGTGAGTGTGCCCCATCACGCTGTGACTGTGCCCCATCACGCAGTGAGTGTGCCCCATCACGCTGTGAGTGTGCCCCATCACGCTGTGAGTGTGCCCCATCACGCTGTGAGTGTGCCCCATCACGCTGTGAGTGTGCCCCATCACGCTGTGAGTGTGCTCCATCACGCTGTGAGTGTGCCCCAGCACGCTGTGAGTGTGCCCCATCACGCTGTGAGTGTGCCCCATCACGCTGTGAGTGTGCTCCATCACTCTGTGACTGTGCCCCATCACGCTGTGAGTGTGCCCCATCACGCTGTGAGTGTGCCCCATCACGCTGTGAGTGTGCCCCATCACGCTGTGAGTGTGCTCCATCACTCTGTGAGTGTGCCCCATCACACTGTGTCTGTGCCCCATCACGCTGTGACTGTGCCTCATCACGCTGTGAGTGTGCCTCATCACGCTGTGAGTGTGCCCCATCACGCTGTGAGTGTGCCCCATCACACTGTGAGTGTGCCCCATCACGCTGTGGTGTGCCCCATCACGCTGTGACTGTGCCCCATCACGCTGTGAGTGTGGCCCATCACGCTGTGAGTGTGCCCCATCACGCTGTGAGTGTGTCCCATCACGCTGTGAGTGTGCCCCATCACACTGTGACTGTGCCCCATCACGCTGTGAGTGTGTCCCATCACGCTGTGAGTGTGCCCCATCACGCTGTGACTGTGCCCCATCACGCTGTGAGTGTGCCCCAACGCGCTGTGAGTGTGCCCCATCACGCTGTGACTGTGCCCCATCACGCTGTGAGTGTGTCCCATCACGCTGTGAGTGTGCCCCATCACGCTGTGACTGTGCCCCATCACGCTGTGAGTGTGCCCCAACGCGCTGTGAGTGTGCCCCATCACGCTGTGACTGTGCCCCATCACGCTGTGACTGTGCCCCATCACGCTGTGAGTGTGTCCCATCACGCTGTGAGTGTGCCCCATCACGCTGTGACTGTGCCCCATCACGCTGTGACCGTGCCCCATCACGCTGTGATTGTGTCCCATCACGCTGTGAGTGTGCCCCATCACACTGCGACTGTGCCCCATCACGCTGTGAGTGTGTCCCATCACGCTGTGAGTGTGCCCCATCACGCTGTGAGTGTGCCCCATCACGCTGTGAGTGTGCCCCATCACGCTGTGACTGTGCCCCATCACGCTGTGAGTGTGCCCCATCGCGCTGTGAATGTGCCCCATCATGCTGTGAGTGTGCACCATCATGCTGTGACTGTGCCCCATCACGCTGTGAGTGTGTCCCATCACGCTGTGAGTGTGTCCCATCACGCTGTGACTGTGCCCCATCACTCTGTGAGTGTGCCCCATCACGCTGTGACTGTGCCTCATCACGCTGTGCGTGTGCCCCATCATGCTGTGAGTGTGTCCCATCACGCTGTGAGTGTGTCCCATCACGCTGTGACTGTGCCCCATCACGCTGTGAGTGTGCCCCATCACGCTGTGACTGTGCCCCATCACTCTGTGAGTGTGCCCCATCACGCTGTGACTGTGCCTCATCACGCTGTGAGTGTGCCCCATCACGCTGTGAAAGTGCGCCATCACGCTGTGAGTTTGCCCCACCACGCTGTGAGTGTGCCCCATCACGCTGTGAGTGTGCCCCATCACGCTGTGAGTGTGCCCCATCACGCTGTGAGTGTGCCCCATCACGCTGTCACTGTGCCCCATCACGCTGTGAGTGTGACCCATCAGGCTGTGAGTGTGCCACATCACGCTGTGACTGTGCGCCATCACGCTGTGAGTGTGCCCCACCACGCTGTGAGTGTGCCCCATCACGCTGTGAGTGTGCCCCATCACGCTGTGAGTGTGCCCCATCACGCTGTGACTGTGCCCCCTCACGCTGTGAGTGTCCCATCACACTGTGAGTGTGCCCCATCACGCTGTGAGTGTGCCCCATCATGCTGTGAATGTGCCCCATCACGCTGTGAGTGTGACCCATCACACTGTGAGTGTGCCCCATCACGCTGTGAATGTGCCCCATCACGCTGTGAGTGTGCCCCATCACGCTGTGAATGTGCCCCATCACGCTGTGAGTGTGACCCACCACGCTGTGAGTGTGTCCCATCACGCTGTGACTGTGCCCCATCACACTGTGAGTGTGCCCCATCACGCTGTGAGTGTGCCTCATCACGCTGTGATTGTCCCCCATCACCCTGTGAGTGTGCCCCATCATGCTGTGTGTGTGCCCCATCACGCTGTGAGTGTGCCCCATCACGCTGTGAGTGTGCCCCATCATGCTGTGAGTGTGCCCCATCACGCTGTGAGCGTGTCCCATCACATTGTGACTGTGCCCCATCACGCTGTGAGTGTGCCCCATCACGCTGTGAGTGTGCCCCATCACGCTGTGACTGTGGCCCTTGACGCTGTGAGTGTATCCCCATCACGCTGTGAGTGTGCCCCATCACGCTGTGAGTGTGCCCCATCACGCTTTGACAGTGCCCCATCACGCTGTGACTGTGGCCCTTGACGCTGTGAGTGTATCCCCATCACGCTGTGAGTGTGCCCCATCACGCTGTGAGTGTGCCCCATCACGTTGTGAGGGTGCCTCATCACGCTGTAAGAGTGCCCCATCACGCTGTGACTGTGCCCCATCACGCTGTGACTGTGGCCCTTGACGCTGTGAGTGTATCCCCATCACGCTGTGAGTGTGCCCCATCACGCTGTGAGTGTGCCCCATCACGTTGTGAGGGTGCCTCATCACGCTGTAAGAGTGCCCCATCACGCTGTGAGTGTGCCCCATCACGCTGTGACTGTGCCCCATCATGCTGTGACTGTGCCCCACCATGCTGTGAGTGTGGCCCATCTCGCTGTGACTGTGCCCCATCACGCTGTGATTTTGCTCCATCACTCTGTGAGTGTGCCCCATCACGCTGTGAGTGTGCCCCACCACGCTGTGAGTGTGCCCCATCACGCTGTGAGTGTGCCCCATCACGCTGTGAGTGTGCCCAATCACGCTGTGAGTGTGCCCCATCACGCTGTCACTGTGCCCCATCACGCTGTGAGTGTGACCCATCAGGCTGTGAGTGTGCCACATCACGCTGTGACTGTGCGCCATCACGCTGTGAGTGTGCCCCACCACGCTGTGAGTGTGCCCCATCACGCTGTGAGTGTGCCCCATCACGCTGTGAGTGTGCCCCATCACGCTGTGACTGTGCCCCCTCACGCTGTGAGTGTCCCATCACACTGTGAGTGTGCCCCATCACGCTGTGAGTGTGCCCCATCATGCTGTGAATGTGCCCCATCACGCTGTGAGTGTGACCCATCACACTGTGAGTGTGCCCCATCACGCTGTGAATGTGCCCCATCACGCTGTGAGTGTGCCCCATCACGCTGTGAATGTGCCCCATCACGCTGTGAGTGTGACCCACCACGCTGTGAGTGTGTCCCATCACGCTGTGACTGTGCCCCATCACACTGTGAGTGTGCCCCATCACGCTGTGAGTGTGCCTCATCACGCTGTGATTGTCCCCCATCACCCTGTGAGTGTGCCCCATCATGCTGTGTGTGTGCCCCATCACGCTGTGAGTGTGCCCCATCACGCTGTGAGTGTGCCCCATCATGCTGTGAGTGTGCCCCATCACGCTGTGAGCGTGTCCCATCACATTGTGACTGTGCCCCATCACGCTGTGAGTGTGCCCCATCACGCTGTGAGTGTGCCCCATCACGCTGTGACTGTGGCCCTTGACGCTGTGAGTGTATCCCCATCACGCTGTGAGTGTGCCCCATCACGCTGTGAGTGTGCCCCATCACGCTGTGACTGTGCCCCATCACGCTGTGAGTGTGCCTCATCACGCTGTGAGTGTACCTCATCACGCTGTGAGTGTGTCCCATCATGCTGTGAGTGTGCCCCATCACGCTGTAAGTGTGACCCATCGCGCTGTGAGTGTGCCCCATCACGCTGTGACTGTGCCCCATCACGCTGAGAGTGTGCCCCATCACGCTGTGACTGTGCCCCAACACGCTGTGAGTGTGCCCCATCACGCTGTGAGTGTGCCCCATCACGCTGTGAGTGTGACCCATCACGCTGTGAGTGAGCCCCATCACGTTGTGAGTGTGCCCCATCACGCTGTGAGTGAGCCCCATCACGTTGTGAGTGTGCCCCATCACGCTGTGACTGTGCCCCATCACGCTGTGAGTGTGCCCCATCACGCTGTGACTGTGCCTCATCACGCTGTGAGTGTGCCCCATCACGCTGTGAGTGTGCCCCATCATGCTGTGAGTGTGCCCCATCACGCTTTGACTGTGCCCCATCACGCTGTGAGTGTGTCCCATCACGCTGTGAGTGTGTCCCATCACACTGTGAGTGTGTCCCATCACACTGTGAGTGTGCCCCATCACACTGTGTCTGTGCCCCATCACGCTGAGTGTGCCCCACCACACTGTGAGTGTGCCCCATCACGCAGTGAGTGTGCCCCATCATGCTGTGACTGTGCCCCATCACGCTGTGAGTGTGCCCCATCACGCTGTGAGTGTGCCCCATCACGCTGTGACTGTGCCCCCTCACGCTGTGAGTGTGCCCATCACACTGTGAGTGTGCCCCATTATGCTGTGCGTGTGCCCCAACATGCTGTGAGTGTGCCCCATCACGCTGTGTGTGTGCCCCATCACGCTGTGTGTGTGCCCCATCACGCTGTGAGTGTGCCCCATCACGCTGAGAGTGTGCCCCATCACGCTGTGAGTATGCCCCATCATGCTGTGAGTGTGCCCCATCACGCTGTGTGTGTGCCCCATCACGCTGTGAGTGTGCCCCATCACGCTGTGAGTGTGCCCCATCACGCTGTGAGTGTGCCCCATCACGCTGTGAGTATGCCCCATCAGACTGTGAGTGTGCCCCATCACGCTGTGAGTGTGCTCCATCATGATGTGACTGTGCCCCATCACGCTGTGACTGTGCCCCATCACGCTGTGAGTGTGCCCCACCACACTGTGAGTGTGCCCCATCACGCAGTGAGTGTGCCCCATCATGCTGTGACTGTGCCCCATCACGCTGTGAGTGTGCCCCATCACGCTGTAAGTGTGCCCCATCACTCTGTGACAGTGCCCCATCACGCTGTGAGTGTGCCCCATCACGCTGTGAGTGTGCCCCATCACACTGTGAGTGTGCCCCATTATGCTGTGAGTGTGCCCCATCATGCTGTGAGTGTGCCCCATCACGCTGTGTGTGTGCCCCATCACGCTGTGAGTGTGCCCCATCACGCTGAGAGTGTGCCCCATCACGCTGTGAGTGTGCCCCATCATGCTGTGAGTGTGCCCCATCACGCTGTGTGTGTGCCCCATCACGCTGTGAGTGTGCCCCATCACGCTGTGAGTGTGCCCCATCACGCTGTGAGTGTGCCCCATCACGCTGTGAGTGTGCTCCATCACTCTGTGAGTGTGCCCCATCAAACTGTGTCTGTGCCCCATCACGCTGTAACTGTGCCTCATCACGCTGTGAGTGTGCCTCATCACGCTGTGGGTGTGCCCCATCACGCTGTGACTGTGCCCCATCACGCTGTGAGTGTGGCCCATCACGCTGTGAGTGTGCACCATCACGCTGTGAGTGTGTCCCATCACGTTGTGACTGTGCCCCATCACACTGTGACTGTGCCCCAACACGCAGTGAGTGTGCCCCATCACGCTGTGAGTGTGCCCCATCACGCTGTGACTGTGCCCCATCACGCAGTGAGTGTGCCCCATCACGCTGTGAGTGTGCCCCATCACGCTGTGAGTGTGCCCCATCACGCTGTGAGTGTGCCCCATCACGCTGTGAGTGTGCCCCATCACGCTGTGAGTGTGCTCCATCACGCTGTGAGTGTGCCCCAGCACGCTGTGAGTGTGCCCCATCACGCTGTGAGTGTGCCCCATCACGCTGTGAGTGTGCTCCATCACTCTGTGACTGTGCCCCATCACGCTGTGAGTGTGCCCCATCACGCTGTGAGTGTGCCCCATCACGCTGTGAGTGTGCCCCATCACGCTGTGAGTGTGCTCCATCACTCTGTGAGTGTGCCCCATCACACTGTGTCTGTGCCCCATCACGCTGTGACTGTGCCTCATCACGCTGTGAGTGTGCCTCATCACGCTGTGAGTGTGCCCCATCACGCTGTGAGTGTGCCCCATCACACTGTGAGTGTGCCCCATCACGCTGTGGTGTGCCCCATCACGCTGTGACTGTGCCCCATCACGCTGTGAGTGTGGCCCATCACGCTGTGAGTGTGCCCCATCACGCTGTGAGTGTGTCCCATCACGCTGTGAGTGTGCCCCATCACACTGTGACTGTGCCCCATCACGCTGTGAGTGTGTCCCATCACGCTGTGAGTGTGCCCCATCACGCTGTGACTGTGCCCCATCACGCTGTGAGTGTGCCCCAACGCGCTGTGAGTGTGCCCCATCACGCTGTGACTGTGCCCCATCACGCTGTGAGTGTGTCCCATCACGCTGTGAGTGTGCCCCATCACGCTGTGACTGTGCCCCATCACGCTGTGAGTGTGCCCCAACGCGCTGTGAGTGTGCCCCATCACGCTGTGACTGTGCCCCATCACGCTGTGACTGTGCCCCATCACGCTGTGAGTGTGTCCCATCACGCTGTGAGTGTGCCCCATCACGCTGTGACTGTGCCCCATCACGCTGTGACCGTGCCCCATCACGCTGTGATTGTGTCCCATCACGCTGTGAGTGTGCCCCATCACACTGCGACTGTGCCCCATCACGCTGTGAGTGTGTCCCATCACGCTGTGAGTGTGCCCCATCACGCTGTGAGTGTGCCCCATCACGCTGTGAGTGTGCCCCATCACGCTGTGACTGTGCCCCATCACGCTGTGAGTGTGCCCCATCGCGCTGTGAATGTGCCCCATCATGCTGTGAGTGTGCACCATCATGCTGTGACTGTGCCCCATCACGCTGTGAGTGTGTCCCATCACGCTGTGAGTGTGTCCCATCACGCTGTGACTGTGCCCCATCACTCTGTGAGTGTGCCCCATCACGCTGTGACTGTGCCTCATCACGCTGTGCGTGTGCCCCATCATGCTGTGAGTGTGTCCCATCACGCTGTGAGTGTGTCCCATCACGCTGTGACTGTGCCCCATCACGCTGTGAGTGTGCCCCATCACGCTGTGACTGTGCCCCATCACTCTGTGAGTGTGCCCCATCACGCTGTGACTGTGCCTCATCACGCTGTGAGTGTGCCCCATCACGCTGTGAAAGTGCGCCATCACGCTGTGAGTTTGCCCCACCACGCTGTGAGTGTGCCCCATCACGCTGTGAGTGTGCCCCATCACGCTGTGAGTGTGCCCCATCACGCTGTGAGTGTGCCCCATCACGCTGTCACTGTGCCCCATCACGCTGTGAGTGTGACCCATCAGGCTGTGAGTGTGCCACATCACGCTGTGACTGTGCGCCATCACGCTGTGAGTGTGCCCCACCACGCTGTGAGTGTGCCCCATCACGCTGTGAGTGTGCCCCATCACGCTGTGAGTGTGCCCCATCACGCTGTGACTGTGCCCCCTCACGCTGTGAGTGTCCCATCACACTGTGAGTGTGCCCCATCACGCTGTGAGTGTGCCCCATCATGCTGTGAATGTGCCCCATCACGCTGTGAGTGTGACCCATCACACTGTGAGTGTGCCCCATCACGCTGTGAATGTGCCCCATCACGCTGTGAGTGTGCCCCATCACGCTGTGAATGTGCCCCATCACGCTGTGAGTGTGACCCACCACGCTGTGAGTGTGTCCCATCACGCTGTGACTGTGCCCCATCACACTGTGAGTGTGCCCCATCACGCTGTGAGTGTGCCTCATCACGCTGTGATTGTCCCCCATCACCCTGTGAGTGTGCCCCATCATGCTGTGTGTGTGCCCCATCACGCTGTGAGTGTGCCCCATCACGCTGTGAGTGTGCCCCATCATGCTGTGAGTGTGCCCCATCACGCTGTGAGCGTGTCCCATCACATTGTGACTGTGCCCCATCACGCTGTGAGTGTGCCCCATCACGCTGTGAGTGTGCCCCATCACGCTGTGACTGTGGCCCTTGACGCTGTGAGTGTATCCCCATCACGCTGTGAGTGTGCCCCATCACGCTGTGAGTGTGCCCCATCACGCTTTGACAGTGCCCCATCACGCTGTGACTGTGGCCCTTGACGCTGTGAGTGTATCCCCATCACGCTGTGAGTGTGCCCCATCACGCTGTGAGTGTGCCCCATCACGTTGTGAGGGTGCCTCATCACGCTGTAAGAGTGCCCCATCACGCTGTGACTGTGCCCCATCACGCTGTGACTGTGGCCCTTGACGCTGTGAGTGTATCCCCATCACGCTGTGAGTGTGCCCCATCACGCTGTGAGTGTGCCCCATCACGTTGTGAGGGTGCCTCATCACGCTGTAAGAGTGCCCCATCACGCTGTGAGTGTGCCCCATCACGCTGTGACTGTGCCCCATCATGCTGTGACTGTGCCCCACCATGCTGTGAGTGTGGCCCATCTCGCTGTGACTGTGCCCCATCACGCTGTGATTTTGCTCCATCACTCTGTGAGTGTGCCCCATCACGCTGTGAGTGTGCCCCACCACGCTGTGAGTGTGCCCCATCACGCTGTGAGTGTGCCCCATCACGCTGTGAGTGTGCCCAATCACGCTGTGAGTGTGCCCCATCACGCTGTCACTGTGCCCCATCACGCTGTGAGTGTGACCCATCAGGCTGTGAGTGTGCCACATCACGCTGTGACTGTGCGCCATCACGCTGTGAGTGTGCCCCACCACGCTGTGAGTGTGCCCCATCACGCTGTGAGTGTGCCCCATCACGCTGTGAGTGTGCCCCATCACGCTGTGACTGTGCCCCCTCACGCTGTGAGTGTCCCATCACACTGTGAGTGTGCCCCATCACGCTGTGAGTGTGCCCCATCATGCTGTGAATGTGCCCCATCACGCTGTGAGTGTGACCCATCACACTGTGAGTGTGCCCCATCACGCTGTGAATGTGCCCCATCACGCTGTGAGTGTGCCCCATCACGCTGTGAATGTGCCCCATCACGCTGTGAGTGTGACCCACCACGCTGTGAGTGTGTCCCATCACGCTGTGACTGTGCCCCATCACACTGTGAGTGTGCCCCATCACGCTGTGAGTGTGCCTCATCACGCTGTGATTGTCCCCCATCACCCTGTGAGTGTGCCCCATCATGCTGTGTGTGTGCCCCATCACGCTGTGAGTGTGCCCCATCACGCTGTGAGTGTGCCCCATCATGCTGTGAGTGTGCCCCATCACGCTGTGAGCGTGTCCCATCACATTGTGACTGTGCCCCATCACGCTGTGAGTGTGCCCCATCACGCTGTGAGTGTGCCCCATCACGCTGTGACTGTGGCCCTTGACGCTGTGAGTGTATCCCCATCACGCTGTGAGTGTGCCCCATCACGCTGTGAGTGTGCCCCATCACGCTTTGACAGTGCCCCATCACGCTGTGACTGTGGCCCTTGACGCTGTGAGTGTATCCCCATCACGCTGTGAGTGTGCCCCATCACGCTGTGAGTGTGCCCCATCACGTTGTGAGGGTGCCTCATCACGCTGTAAGAGTGCCCCATCACGCTGTGAGTGTGCCCCATCACGCTGTGACTGTGCCCCATCATGCTGTGACTGTGCCCCACCATGCTGTGAGTGTGGCCCATCTCGCTGTGACTGTGCCCCATCACGCTGTGATTTTGCTCCATCACTCTGTGAGTGTGCCCCATCACGCTGTGAGTGTGCCCCATCACGCTGTGACTGTGCCCCATCACGCTGTGAGTGTGCCCCATCACGCTGTGAGTGTGCCCCATCACACTGTGACTGTGCCCCATCACGCTGTGACTGTGCCCCATCACGCTGTGAGTGTGTCCCATCACGCTGTGAGTGTGCCTCATCACGCTGTGACTGTGCCCCATCACACTGTGACTGTGCCCCATCACGCTGTGACTGTGACCCATCACGCTGTGAGTGTGCCCCATCACGCTGTGACTGTGCCCCATCACGCTGTGACTGTGCCCCATCACGCTGTGACTGTGCCCCATCACGCTGTAACTGTGCCCCATCATGATGTGACTGTGCCCCATCACGCTGTGACTGTGCCCCATCACGCTGTGACTGTGCCCCATCACGCTGTGACTGTGCCCCATCACGCTGTAACTGTGCCCCATCATGATGTGACTGTGCCCCATCACGCTGTGACTGTGCCCCATCACGTTGTGACTGTACCCCATCACGCTGTGAGTATGCCCCACCACGCTGTGAGTGTGCCCCATCCCGCAGTGAGTGTGCCCCATCACGCTGTGAGTGTGCCCCATCACGCTGTGAGTGTGGCCCATCACGCTGTGACTGTGCCCCATCACGCTGTGACTGTGCCCCATCACGCTGTGAGTGTACCTCATCACGCTGTGAGTGTGCCCCATCACGCTGTGAGTGTGCCCCATCACGCTGTGAGTGTGCCCCATCACGCTGTGAGTGTACCTCATCACGCTGTGAGTGTACCTCATCACGCTGTGAGTATGCCCCACCACGCTGTGAGTGTGCCCCATCCCGCAGTGAGTGTGCCCCATCACGCTGTGACTGTGTCCCATCACGCTGTGAGTGTGGCCCATCACGCTGTGACTGTGCCCCATCACGCTGTGACTGTGCCCCATCACGCTGTGACTGTGCCCCATCACGCTGTGAGTGTACCTCATCACGCTGTGAGTGTGTCCCATCATGCTGTTAGTGTGCCCCATCATGCTGTGTCTGTGCCCCATCACGCTGTGAGTGTGCTCCATCACGCTGTGTCTGTGCCCCATCACGCTGTGAGTGTGCTCCATCACGCTGTGAGTGTGCCCCATCACGCTGTGAGTGTGCCCCATCACGCTGTGCGTGTGCCCCATCATGCTGTGAGTGTGTCCCATCACGCTGTGAGTGTGTCCCATCACGCTGTGACTGTGCCCCATCACGCTGTGAGTGTGCCCCATCACGCTGTGACTGTGCCCCATCACTCTGTGAGTGTGCCCCATCACGCTGTGACTGTGCCTCATCACGCTGTGAGTGTGCCCCATCACGCTGTGAAAGTGCGCAATCACGCTGTGAGTTTGCCCCACCACGCTGTGAGTGTGCCCCATCACGCTGTGAGTGTGCCCCATCACGCTGTGAGTGTGCCCCATCACGCTGTGAGTGTGCCCCATCACGCTGTCACTGTGCCCCATCACGCTGTGAGTGTGACCCATCAGGCTGTGAGTGTGCCACATCACGCTGTGACTGTGCGCCATCACGCTGTGAGTGTGCCCCACCACGCTGTGAGTGTGCCCCATCACGCTGTGAGTGTGCCCCATCACGCTGTGAGTGTGCCCCATCACGCTGTGACTGTGCCCCCTCACGCTGTGAGTGTCCCATCACACTGTGAGTGTGCCCCATCACGCTGTGAGTGTGCCCCATCATGCTGTGAATGTGCCCCATCACGCTGTGAGTGTGACCCATCACACTGTGAGTGTGCCCCATCACGCTGTGAATGTGCCCCATCACGCTGTGAGTGTGCCCCATCACGCTGTGAATGTGCCCCATCACGCTGTGAGTGTGACCCACCATGCTGTGAGTGTGTCCCATCACGCTGTGACTGTGCCCCATCACACTGTGAGTGTGCCCCATCACGCTGTGAGTGTGCCTCATCACGCTGTGATTGTCCCCCATCACCCTGTGAGTGTGCCCCATCATGCTGTGTGTGTGCCCCATCACGCTGTGAGTGTGCCCCATCACGCTGTGAGTGTGCCCCATCATGCTGTGAGTGTGCCCCATCACGCTGTGAGCGTGTCCCATCACATTGTGACTGTGCCCCATCACGCTGTGAGTGTGCCCCATCACGCTGTGAGTGTGCCCCATCACGCTGTGACTGTGGCCCTTGACGCTGTGAGTGTATCCCCATCACGCTGTGAGTGTGCCCCATCACGCTGTGAGTGTGCCCCATCACGCTTTGACAGTGCCCCATCACGCTGTGACTGTGGCCCTTGACGCTGTGAGTGTATCCCCATCACGCTGTGAGTGTGCCCCATCACGCTGTGAGTGTGCCCCATCACGTTGTGAGGGTGCCTCATCACGCTGTAAGAGTGCCCCATCACGCTGTGACTGTGCCCCATCACGCTGTGACTGTGGCCCTTGACGCTGTGAGTGTATCCCCATCACGCTGTGAGTGTGCCCCATCACGCTGTGAGTGTGCCCCATCACGTTGTGAGGGTGCCTCATCACGCTGTAAGAGTGCCCCATCACGCTGTGAGTGTGCCCCATCACGCTGTGACTGTGCCCCATCATGCTGTGACTGTGCCCCACCATGCTGTGAGTGTGGCCCATCTCGCTGTGACTGTGCCCCATCACGCTGTGATTTTGCTCCATCACTCTGTGAGTGTGCCCCATCACGCTGTGAGTGTGCCCCACCACGCTGTGAGTGTGCCCCATCACGCTGTGAGTGTGCCCCATCACGCTGTGAGTGTGCCCCATCACGCTGTGAGTGTGCCCCATCACGCTGTCACTGTGCCCCATCACGCTGTGAGTGTGACCCATCAGGCTGTGAGTGTGCCACATCACGCTGTGACTGTGCGCCATCACGCTGTGAGTGTGCCCCACCACGCTGTGAGTGTGCCCCATCACGCTGTGAGTGTGCCCCATCACGCTGTGAGTGTGCCCCATCACGCTGTGACTGTGCCCCCTCACGCTGTGAGTGTCCCATCACACTGTGAGTGTGCCCCATCACGCTGTGAGTGTGCCCCATCATGCTGTGAATGTGCCCCATCACGCTGTGAGTGTGACCCATCACACTGTGAGTGTGCCCCATCACGCTGTGAATGTGCCCCATCACGCTGTGAGTGTGCCCCATCACGCTGTGAATGTGCCCCATCACGCTGTCAGTGTGACCCACCACGCTGTGAGTGTGTCCCATCACGCTGTGACTGTGCCCCATCACACTGTGAGTGTGCCCCATCACGCTGTGAGTGTGCCTCATCACGCTGTGATTGTCCCCCATCACCCTGTGAGTGTGCCCCATCATGCTGTGTGTGTGCCCCATCACGCTGTGAGTGTGCCCCATCACGCTGTGAGTGTGCCCCATCATGCTGTGAGTGTGCCCCATCACGCTGTGAGCGTGTCCCATCACATTGTGACTGTGCCCCATCACGCTGTGAGTGTGCCCCATCACGCTGTGAGTGTGCCCCATCACGCTGTGACTGTGGCCCTTGACGCTGTGAGTGTATCCCCATCACGCTGTGAGTGTGCCCCATCACGCTGTGAGTGTGCCCCATCACGCTTTGACAGTGCCCCATCACGCTGTGACTGTGGCCCTTGACGCTGTGAGTGTATCCCCATCACGCTGTGAGTGTGCCCCATCACGCTGTGAGTGTGCCCCATCACGTTGTGAGGGTGCCTCATCACGCTGTAAGAGTGCCCCATCACGCTGTGACTGTGCCCCATCACGCTGTGACTGTGGCCCTTGACGCTGTGAGTGTATCCCCATCACGCTGTGAGTGTGCCCCATCACGCTGTGAGTGTGCCCCATCACGTTGTGAGGGTGCCTCATCACGCTGTAAGAGTGCCCCATCACGCTGTGAGTGTGCCCCATCACGCTGTGACTGTGCCCCATCATGCTGTGACTGTGCCCCACCATGCTGTGAGTGTGGCCCATCTCGCTGTGACTGTGCCCCATCACGCTGTGATTTTGCTCCATCACTCTGTGAGTGTGCCCCATCACGCTGTGAGTGTGCCCCATCACGCTGTGACTGTGCCCCATCACGCTGTGAGTGTGCCCCATCACGCTGTGAGTGTGCCCCATCACACTGTGACTGTGCCCCATCACGCTGTGACTGTGCCCCATCACGCTGTGAGTGTGTCCCATCACGCTGTGAGTGTGCCTCATCACGCTGTGACTGTGCCCCATCACACTGTGACTGTGCCCCATCACGCTGTGACTGTGACCCATCACGCTGTGAGTGTGCCCCATCACGCTGTGACTGTGCCCCATCACGCTGTGACTGTGCCCCATCACGCTGTGACTGTGCCCCATCACGCTGTAACTGTGCCCCATCATGATGTGACTGTGCCCCATCACGCTGTGACTGTGCCCCATCACGCTGTGACTGTGCCCCATCACGCTGTGACTGTGCCCCATCACGCTGTAACTGTGCCCCATCATGATGTGACTGTGCCCCATCACGCTGTGACTGTGCCCCATCACGTTGTGACTGTACCCCATCACGCTGTGAGTATGCCCCACCAAGCTGTGAGTGTGCCCCATCCCGCAGTGAGTGTGCCCCATCACGCTGTGAGTGTGCCCCATCACGCTGTGAGTGTGGCCCATCACGCTGTGACTGTGCCCCATCACGCTGTGACTGTGCCCCATCACGCTGTGAGTGTACCTCATCACGCTGTGAGTGTGCCCCATCACGCTGTGACTGTGTCCCATCACGCTGTGAGTGTGGCCCATCACGCTGTGACTGTGCCCCATCACGCTGTGACTGTGCCCCATCACGCTGTGACTGTGCCCCATCACGCTGTGAGTGTACCTCATCACGCTGTGAGTGTGTCCCATCATGCTGTTAGTGTGCCCCATCATGCTGTGTCTGTGCCCCATCACGCTGTGAGTGTGCTCCATCACGCTGTGTCTGTGCCCCATCACGCTGTGAGTGTGCTCCATCACGCTGTGAGTGTGCCCCATCACGCTGTGAGTGTGCCCCATCACGCTGTGAGTGTGCCCCATCACGCTGTGAGTGTGCCCCATCACGCTGTGACTGTGCCCCATCACGCTGTGACTGTGCCCCATCACGCTGTGAGTGTGCCCCGTCACGCTGTGAGTGTGCCCCGTCACGCTGTGACTGTGCCCCGTCACGCTGTGAGTGTGACCCATCACTCTGTGACTGTGCCCCATCACGCTGTGACTGTGCCTCATCACGCTGTGAGTGTGCCCCATCATGCTGTGTCTGTGCCCCATCACGCTGTGAGTATCCCATCACGCTGTGACTGTGCCCCATCATGCTGTGTCTGTGCCCCATCACGCTGTGAGTGTGCTCCATCACGCTGTGTCTGTGCCCCATCACGCTGTGAGTGTGCTCCATCACGCTGTGAGTGTGCCCCATCACGCTGTGAGTGTGCCCCATCACGCTGTGACTGTGCCCCATCACGCTGTGACTGTGCCCCATCACGCTGTGAGTGTGCCCCATCACGATGTGAGTGTGCCCCATCACGCTGTGAGTGTGCCCCATCACGCTGGGAGTGTGCTCCATCACGCTGTGACTGTGCCCCATCACGCTGTGAGTGTGCCCCATCACGCTGTGAGTGTGCTCCATCACGCTGTGACTGTGCCCCATCACGCTGTGACTGTGCCCCATCACGCTGTGACTGTGCCCCATCACGCTGTGAGTGTGCCCCGTCACGCTGTGAGTGTGCCCCGTCACGCTGTGACTGTGCCCCGTCACGCTGTGAGTGTGACCCATCACTCTGTGACTGTGCCCCATCACGCTGTGACTGTGCCTCATCACGCTGTGAGTGTGCCCCATCATGCTGTGTCTGTGCCCCATCACGCTGTGAGTATCCCATCACGCTGTGACTGTGCCCCATCATGCTGTGTCTGTGCCCCATCACGCTGTGAGTGTGCTCCATCACGCTGTGTCTGTGCCCCATCACGCTGTGAGTGTGCTCCATCACGCTGTGAGTGTGCCCCATCACGCTGTGAGTGTGCCCCATCACGCTGTGACTGTGCCCCATCACGCTGTGACTGTGCCCCATCACGCTGTGAGTGTGCCCCATCACGATGTGAGTGTGCCCCATCACGCTGTGAGTGTGCCCCATCACGCTGGGAGTGTGCTCCATCACGCTGTGACTGTGCCCCATCACGCTGTGAGTGTGCCCCATCACGCTGTGAGTGTGCTCCATCACGCTGTGACTGTGCCCCATCACGCTGTGAGTGTGCCCCATCACGCTGTGTCTGTGCCCCATCACGCTGTGACTGTGCCCCATCACGCTGTGAGTGTGCCCCATCACGCTGTGTCTGTGCCCCATCACGCTGTGACTGTGCCCCATCACGCTGTGACTGTGCCCCATCACGCTGTGAGTGTGCCCCATCATGCTGTGTCTGTGCCCCATCACGCTGTGAGTGTGCTCCATCACGCTGTGTCTGTGCCCCATCACGCTGTGAGTGTGCTCCATCACGCTGTGAGTGTGCCCCATCACGCTGTGAGTGTGCCCCATCACGCTGTGAGTGTGCCCCATCACGCTGTGAGTGTGCCTCATCACGCTGTGAGTGTGCCCCATCACGCTGTGAGTGTGCCCCATCACGCTGTGAGTGTGCCCCATCACGCTGTGAGTGTGCCCCATCACGCTGTGTCTGTGCCCCATCACGCTGTGAGTGTGCCCCATCACGCTGTGAGTGTGCCCCATCACGCTGTGAGTGTGCTCCATCACGCTGTGACTGTGCCCCATGACCTCCCAACAGCGAGCGTGAGATAGAGGTAGAGGTACAAATACCTCTTAGTTCTTTGAGAAGGCGACTGAACAGGTAGACGAGGGTAGAGCAGTTGATGTGGTGTATATGGATTTCAGCAAAGCGTTTGATAAGGTTCCCCACGGTAGGCTATTGCAAAAAATACGGAGGCTGGGGATTGAGGGTGATTTAGAGATGTGGATCAGAAATTGGCTAGCTGAAAGAAGACAGAGGGTGGTGGTTGATGGGAAATGTTCAGAATGGAGTACAGTCACAAGTGGAGTACCACAAGGATCTGTTCTGGGGCCGTTGCTGTTTGTCATTTTTATCAATGACCTAGAGGAAGGCGCAGAAGGGTGGGTGAGTAAATTTGCAGACGATACTAAAGTCGGTGGTGTTGTCGATAGTGTGGAAGGATGTAGCAGGTTACAGAGGGATATAGATAAGCTGCAGAGCTGGGCTGAGAGGTGGCAAATGGAGTTTAATGTAGAGAAGTGTGAGGTGATTCACTTTGGAAGGAATAACAGGAATGCGGAATATTTGGCTAATGGTAAAGTTCTTGAAAGTGTGGCTGAGCAGAGGGATCTAGGTGTCCATGTACATAGATCCCTGAAAGTTGCCACCCAGGTTGATAGGGTTGTGAAGAAGGCCTATGGAGTGTTGGACTTTATTGGTCGAGGGATTGAGTTCCGGAGTCGGGAGGTCATGTTGCAGCTGTACAGAACTCTGGTCCGGCCGCATTTGGAGTATTGCGTACAGTTCTGGTCACCGCATTATAGGAAGGACGTGGAGGCTTTGGAGCGGGTGCAGAGGAGATTTACCAGGATGTTGCCTGGTATGGAGGGAAAATCTTATGAGGAAAGGCTGACGGACTTGAGGTTGTTTTCGTTGGAGAGAAGAAGGTTAAGAGGAGACTTAATAGAGGCATACAAAATGATCAGGGGGTTGGATAGGGTGGACAGTGAGAGCCTTCTCCCGCGGATGGATATGGCTGGCACGAGGGGACATAACTTTAAACTGAGGGGTAATAGATATAGGACAGAGGTCAGAGGTAGGTTCTTTACGCAAAGAGTAGTGAGGCCGTGGAATGCCCTACCTGCTACAGTAGTGAACTCGCCAACATTGAGGGCATTTAAAAGTTTATTGGATAAACATATGGATGATAATGGCATAGTGTAGGTTAGATGGCTTTTGTTTCGGTGCAACATCGTGGGCCGAAGGGCCTGTACTGCGCTGTATTGTTCTATGTTCTATCTATGTTCTATTTAAATATGTAAACAGATTATGGAAAGATGTAGGAGCTACAGGGTGGTAATGATAGGAGATTTTAACTTTCCCAACGTTGACTGGGATACATTTCGTGTCAGAGGTCTCGGTGGAGCAGAATTTGTAATGAGCATCCAGGAGGGTTTTCTAGAGCAGTATGTAAATTGTCCAACTCAGGAAGGGGCCATACTGGACCTTGTGTTGGGGAATGAGCCCGGACAGGTGGTTCAAGTTTCAGTCGGTGATTACTTTGGGAATAGTGATCACAATTCCGTAAGTTTCAGAATACTTATGGACAAAGACGAGAGTGGTCCTAGAGGAAGAGTGCTAAATTGGGGGAAGGCCAACTATACCAAAATTCGGCAGGAGCAGGGGAATGAGGATTGGGAGCAGCTGTTTGAAGGTAAATCCACATTTGATATGTGGGAGGCTTTTAAAGAGAGGTTGATTCGAGTGCAGGACAGACATGTCCCTGTGAAAATGAGGGATAGAAATGGCAAGATTAGGGAACCATGGATGACGGTGGAATTGTGAGACTAGCTAAGAGGAAAAAGGAAGCATACATAAGGTCTAGGCGACTGAAGACAGACGAAGCATTGGATGAATATCGGGAATGTAGGACCAATCTGAAACAAGGAATCAAGAGGGCTAAAAGGGGTCATGAAATATCTTTAGCAAACAGTGTTAAGGAAAATCCCAAAGCCTTTTCTTCATATCTCAGGAGCAAGAGGGTAACTAGAGAAAGGGTTGGCCCACTCAAGGACAAAGGAGTAAAGTTATGAGTCAGAGAAAATGGGAGAGATTCTTCATGAGTACTTTGCATCGGTATTCACTGAGGAGAGGGACATGACGGATGTTGAGGTTAGGGATAGATGTTTGATTACTCTAGGTCAAGTAGGCATAAGGAGGGAGGATGTGTTGGGTATTCTAAAAGGCATTAAGGTGGACAAGTCTCCAGGTCCGGATGGGATCTATCCCAGGTTACTGAGGGAAGTGAGAGAGGAAATGGCTGGGGCCTTAACAGTTATCTTTGCAGCATCCTTGAGCACGGGTGAGGTACCGGAGGACTGGAGAATTGCTAATGTTGTCCCCTTGTTTAAGAAGGGTAGCAGGGATAATCCAGGTAATTATAGACCGGTGAGCCTGACGTCAGTGGTTGTGAAGCTGCTGGAGAAGATGCTGAGGGATAGGATCTATTCCCATTTGGAAGAAATTGAGTTTATCAGCGATAGGCTACATGGTTTTGTGCAGGGAAGGTCATGTCTTACCAACTTAATAGAATTATTTGAGGAAGTGACAAAGTTAATTGATGAGGGAAGGGCTGGAGATGTCATAATACATGGACTTCAGTAAGGCATTTGATAAGGTTCCCCATGGTAGGCTGATGGAGAAAGTTAAGTCTCATGGGGTCCAGGGTGTACTAGCTAGATGGATAAAGAACTAGCTAGGCAACAGGAGACAGAGAGTAGTGGTGGAAGGGAGTTTCTCAAAATGGAGAACTGTGACCAGTGGTGTTCCACAGGGATCCGTGCTGGGACCACTGTTGTTTGTGATACACAGAAATGATCTGGAGGAAGGTATAGGTGGTCTGAATAGCAAGTTTGCAGATGACACTAAGATTGGTGGAGTAGCAGATAGTGAAGGGGACTGTCAGAGAATACAGAAGAATCGAGATAGATTGGAGAGTTGGATGGAGAAATGGCAGATGGAGTTCAATCCAGGCAAATGCGATTGGGTTGGATTGGATTGGATTTGTTTATTGTCACGTGTACCGAGGGACAGTGAAAAGTATTTTTCTGCGAGCAGCTCAACAGATCATTAAGTACATGAGAGGAAAAGGAAATAAAAGAAAATACAGAACAGGGCAACACAACATATACAATGTAACTACATAAGCACTGGCATCGGATGAAGAATACAGGGTGTAGTGTTAATGAGGTCAGTCCATAAGAGGGTCATTTAGGAGTCTGGTAACAGTGGGGAAGAAGCTGTTTTTGAGTCTGTCCGTGCGTGTTCTCAGACTTTTGTATCTCCTGCCCGATGGAAGAAGTTGGAAGAGTGAGTAAGCCGGGTGAGAGGGATCTTTGATTATACTGCCCGCTTTCCCCAGGCAGCGGGAGGTGTAGATGGAGTCAATGGATGGGAGGCAGGTTTGTGTGATGGACTGGGCGGTGTTCACGACTCAAAGAACAAAGAACAAAGAACAAAGAAATGTACAGCACAGGAACAGGCCCTTCGGACCTCCAAGCCCGTGCCGACCATGCTGCCCGACTAAACTACAATCTTCTACACTTCCTGGGTCCATATCCCTCTATTCCCATCCTATTCATGTATTTGTCAAGATGCCCCTTAAATGTCACTATCGTCCCTGCTTCCACCACCTCCTCCGGTAGCGAGTCCCAGGCACCCACTACCCTCTGCGTAAAAAACTTGCCTCGTACATCTACTAAAATACCTTGCCCCTCTCACCTTAAACCTATGCCCCCTAGTAATTGACCCCTCTACCCCGCGGAAAAGCCTCTGACTATCCACTCTGTCTGTGCCCCTCATAATTTTGTAGACCTCTATCAGGTCGCCCCTCAACCTCCTTCGTTCCAGTGAGAACAAACCGAGTTTATTCAACCGCTCCTCATAGCTAATGCCCTCCATACCAGGCAACATTCTGGTAAATCTCTTCTGCAACCTCTCTAAAGCCTCCACATCCTTCTGGTAGTGTGGCGACCAGAATTGAACACTATACTCCAAGTGTGGCCTAACTAAGGTTCTATACAGCTGCAACATGACTTGCTAATTCTTATACTCAATGCCCCGGCCAATGAAGGCAAGCATGCCGTATGCCTTATTGACTACCTTCTCCACCTGTGTTGCCCCTGTCAGTGACCTGTGGACCTGTACTCCTAGATCTCTTTGACTTTCAATACTCTTGAGGGTTCTACCATTCACTGTATATACCCTACCTGCATTAGACCTTCCAAAATGCATTACCTCACATTTGTCCGGATTAAACTCCATCTGCCATCTCTCTGCCCAAGTCTCCAAATAATCTAAATCCTGCTGTATCCTCTGACAGTCCTCATCGCTATCCGCAATTCCACAAACCTTTGTGTCGTCTGCAAACTTACTAATCAGACCAGTTACATTTTCCTCCAAATCATTTATATATACTATAAACAGCAAAGGTCCCAGCACTGATCCCTGCGGAACACCACTAGTCACAGCCCTCCAATTAGAAAAACACCCTTCCATTGCTACTCTCTGCCTTCTATTACCTAGCCAGTTCTGTAATCACCTTGCCAGCTCACCCCTGATCCCGTGTGACTTCACCTTTTGTACTAGTCTACCATGAGGGACCTTGTCAAAGGCCTTACTGAAGTCCATATAGACAACATCCACTGCCCTACCTGCATCAATCATCTTAGTGACTTCCTCGAAAAACTCTATCAAGTTAGTGAGACACGACCTCCTCTTCACAAAACCATGCTGCCTCTCACTAATACATCCATTTGTTTCCAAATGGGAGTAGATCCTGTCTCGAAGAATTCTCTCCAGTAATTTCCCTACCACTGAAGTAAGGCTCACCGGCCTGTAGTTCCCTGGATTATCCTTGCTACCCTTCTTAAACAGAGGAACAACATTGGCTATTCTCCAGTCCTCCAGGACATCACCTGAAGACAGTGAAGATCCAAAGATTTCAGTCAAGGCCTCAGCAATTTCCTCTCCAGCCTCCTCCAGTATTCTGGGGTAGATCCCATCAGGCCCTGGGGACTTATCGACCTTAATATTTTTTAAGACACCCAACACCTCGTCTTTTTGTATCTCAATGTGACCCAGGCAATCTCCACACCCTTCTCCAGACTCAACATCTACCAATTTCTTCTCTTTGGTGATTACTGATGCAAAGTATTAATTTAGTACCTCACCCATTTCCTCTGGCTCCACACATAGATTCCCTTGCCTTTCCTTCAGTGGGCCAACCCTTTCCCTGGCTACCCTCTTGCTTTTTATGTACGTGTAAAAAGCCTTGGGATTTTCCTTAACCCTATTTGCCAATGACTTTTCGTGACCCCTTCTAGCCCTCCTGACTCCTTGCTTAAGTTCCTTCCTACTTTCCTTATTTTCCACACAGGCTTCATCTGTTCCCAGCCTTTTAGCCCTGACCAATGCCTCCTTTTTCTTTTTGACGAGGCCTACAATATCTCTCGTTATCCAAGGTTCCCGAAAATTGCCGTATTTATCCTTCTTCCTCACAGGAACATGCCGGTCCTGAATTCCTTTCAACTGACACTTGAAAGCCTCCCACATGTCAGATGTTGATTTGCCCTCAAACATCCGCCCCCAATCTATGTTCTTCAGTTCCCGCCTAATATTGTTATAATTAGCCTTCCCCCAATTTAGCACATTCATCCTATGCCCACTCTTCTCCTTGTCCACCTGCACTTTAACACTTACTGAATTGTGGTCACTGTTCCCGAAATGCTCCCCTACTGAAACATCTACCACCTGGCTGGGCTCATTCCCCAATACCAGTTCCAGTACCGCCCCTTCCCTAGTTGGACTGTCTACATATTGTTTTAAGAAGCCCTCCTGGATGCTCCTTACAAGCTCCGCCCATTCTAAGCCCATGGCACTAAGTGAGTCCCAGTCAATATTGGGGAAGTTGAAGTCTCCCATCACCACAACCCTGTTGTTTTTACTCTTTTCCAAAATCTGTCTACCTATCTGCTCCTCTATCTCCCGCTGGCTGTTGGGAGGCCTGTAGTAAACCCCCAACATTGTGACTGCACCCTTCTTATTCCTGATCGCTACCCATATAGCCTCACTGCCCTCTGAGGTGTCCTCCCGCAGTACAGCTGTGATAGTCTCCCTAACCAGTAGCGCAACTCCGCCACCCCTTTTACATCCCCCCCTATCCCGCCTGAAACATCTAAATCCTGGAACGTTTAGCTGCCAATCCTGCCCTTCCCTCGACCAGGTCTCTGTAATGGCAACAACATCATAGTTCCAAGTACTAATCCAAGCTCTAAATTCATCTGCCTTACCCATAATACTTCTTGCATTAAAACATATGCACTTCAGGCCACCAGACCTGCTGTGTTCCGCAACTTCTCCCTGTCTGCTCTGCCTCAGAGCCACACTGTCCCTATTCCCTAGTTCTCCCTCAATGCCCTCACCTTCTGACCTATTGCTCCCATGCCCACCCCCCTGCCATACTAGTTTAAACCTTCCCGTGTGACACTAGCAAACCTCGCGGCCAGAATATTTATGCCTCTCCAGTTTAGATGCAACACGTCCTTCTTATATAGGTCACACCTGCCCCGGAAGAGCTCCCAGTGGTCCAGATAACAGAAACCCTCCCTCCTACACCAGCTGTTTAGCCATGTGTTTAGCTGCTCTATCTTCCTATTTCTAGCCTCACTGGAACGTGGCACAGGGAGTAATCCCGAGATTACAACCCTCGAGGTCCTGTCTTTTAACTTTCTGCCTAGCTCCCTGAACTCCTGCTGCAGGACCTCATGCCCCTTCCTGACTATGTCGTTAGTACCAATATGTACAACGACCTCTGCCTGTTTGCCCTCCCCCTTCAGGATGCCCTCTACCCGTTCGGAGACATCCTGGACCCTGGCACCAGGGAGGCAACATACCATCCTTGAGTCCCTTTCACGTCCACAGAAGTGCCTATCTGTGCCCCTGCCTATAGAGTCCCCTATTACTATTGCTCTTCTGCGCTTTGACCCTCCCTTCTGAACATCAGAGCCAGCTGTGGTGCCACTGCTCTGGCTGCTGCCTTGAAGAAACTCTCTGAAGTTTCTTGCGGTCCTGGGCCGAGCAGTTGCCATACCAGGCTGTGATGCAGCCTGATAGGATGCTTTCTATCGTGCATCTGGAAAAGGTGTTAAGAGTCAATGTGTACATGCCGAATTTCCTTAGTTTCCTGAGGAAGTCTCAGCGCTGTTGTGCTTTCTTGGGGGTAGCATCGACGTGGTTGGACCAGGACAGATTTATGGAGATGTGCACCCCTAGGAATTTGAAACTGCTAACCATCTCCACCTCGGCCCTGTTGATGCTGACAGGGGTGTGTACAGTACTTTGCTTCCTGAAGTCAATTACCAGCTCTTTAGTTTTGCTGGCATTGAGGGAGAGATTGTTGTCGCTGCACCACTCCACTAGGTTCTCTATCTCCCTCCTGTATTCGGGCTCATCGTTATTCGAGATCCGGCCCACTATGGTCGTATCGTCAGCAAACTTGTCGATGGAGTTGGAACCAAGTTTTGCCAAGCAGTCGTGTGTGTACAGGGAGAAGAGTAGGGGGCTAAGTACGCAGCCTTGCGGGGCGCCGGTGTTGAGGATTATTGTGGAGGAGGTGTTGTTGTTCATTCTTACTGATTGTGGTCTGTTGGTCAGGAAATCGAGGATCCAGTTGCAGAGTGGGGAGCCAAGTCCTAGGTTTTGGAGCTTTGATGTGAGCTTGGCTGGGATTATGGTGTTGAAGGTGGAGCTGTAGTCAATAAATAGGAGTCTAATGTAGGAGTCCTTATTTTCGAGATGCTCTAGGGATGAGTGTAGGGCCAGGGAAATGGTGCCTGCTGTGGACCGGATGCGACGGTATACGAATTGCAGTGGATCAAGGCGTTCTGGGAGTATGGAGGTGATGCGCTTCATGATCAACCTCTCGAAGCACTTCATTACGACTGAAGTCAGGGCCACTGGTCGGTAGTCATTGAGGCACGTTGCCTGGTTCTTCTTTGGTACCGGTATGATGGTGGTCTTCTTGAAGCAGGTGGGGACCTCGGAGCGGAGTAGGGACAGGTTAAAGATGTCCGTGAATACCTCTGCCAGCTGGTCCGCGCAGGCTCTGAGTGCACGACCAGGGATCCCGTCCGGGCCCGTCGCCTTCCGAGGGTTCACTGTCAGGAAGGCTGATCTGACTTCGGAAGCTGTGATGGTGGGTATGGGTAAATTATGGGCTGCTGGGGCACTCGCCAGCGGATTGTTGGTTACCTGCTCGAACCGAGCTTAGAATGCATTGAGTTCATCGGGGAGGGGTGCGCTGCTGCTGGAGATACTGCTCGGCTTCGCTTTGTAGCCCGTTATGTTGTTTAGTCCTTGCCACAACCGCCGAGAGTCTGTCTGTGACTCTAGCTTGGTTTGATATTCTCTCTTGGCATTCCGGATGTCTTTGCGGAGGTCGTACCTGGATTTCTTGTATAGGTCAGGGTCGTCTGCCTTGAACGCCTCAGATCTGTCCTTCAGTAGGGAGTCAATCTCGTGATTGAGCCATGGTTGGGGAATGCACGGACTGCTTTCTTTGGCACGCAGTCGTCCACACATTTGCTGATGAAGTCTGTGACGGTGGTGGCATACTCATTTAAGTTGGTCGCTGAGTTCTTAAATATGGACCAGTCCACTGTCTCTAAGCAGTCACGTAAGAGCTCTTCTGTCTCCTCGGACCTGCACTGCACAACCTTCTTAGCTGGATTCTCCCGCTTGAGTTTCTGCTTGTATGCCGGGAGAAGGAGCACCGTCTTATGGTCTGATTTCCCAAAGTGCGGTCGGGGGATGGAACGGTAGGCACCCTTGATTTTTGAGTAGCAGTGGTCAAGAGTGTTGTCGCCCCTGATGGGACAGGAGATGTGCTGGTGGAATTTTGGCAGTACACTCTTGAGGTTGGCCTTGTTGAAGTCTCCGGCCACGATGAACAAGGCCTCCGGGTGTTCTGTTTCGTAGTTGTTTCGGCGGGAGCGGCGTGCGGGGGCTGCCGGTGGGAGCGGCGTGCGGGGGCCGGCGGTGGGAGCGGCGTGCGGGGGCTGCCGGTGGGAGCGGCGTGCGGGGGCCGGCGGTGGGAGCGGCGTGCGGGGGCTGCCGGTGGGAGCGGCGTGCGGGGGCTGCCGGTGGGAGCGGCGTGCGGGGGCTGCCGGCGGGAGCGGCGTGCGGGGGCTGCCGGTGGGAGCGGCGTGCGGGGGCCGGCGGTGGGAGCGGCGTGCGGGGGCTGCCGGTGGGAGCGGCGTGCGGGGGCTGCCGGTGGGAGCGGCGTGCGGGGGCCGGCGGTGGGAGCGGCGTGCGGGGGCTGCCGGTGGGAGCGGTGTGCGGGGGCCGGCGGTGGGAGCGGCGTGCGGGGGCTGCCGGTGGGAGCGGCGTGCGGGGGCTGCCGGTGGGAGCGGTGTGCGGGGGCCGGCGGTGGGAGCGGCGTGCGGGGGCTGCCGGTGGGAGCGGCGTGCGGGGGCTGCCGGTGGGAGCGGCGTGCGGGGGCTGCCGGTGGGAGCGGCGTGCGGGGGCTGCCGGTGGGAGCGGCGTGCGGGGGCTGCCGGTGGGAGCGGCGTGCGGGGGCTGCCCGTGGGAGCGGCGTGCGGGGGCCGGCGGTGGGAGCGGCGTGCGGGGGCTGCCGGTGGGAGCGGCGTGCGGGGGCTGCCGGTGGGAGCGGCGTGCGGGGGCTGCCGGAGGGAGCGGCGTGCGGGGGCTGCCGGCGGGAGCGGCGTGCGGGGGCTGCCGGTGGGAGCGGCGTGCGGGGGCTGCCGGTGGGAGCGGCGTGCGGGGGCTGCCGGTGGGAGCGGCGTGCGGGGGCCGGCGGTGGGAGCGGCGTGCGGGGGCAGCCGGTGGGAGCGGTGTGCGGGGGCTGCCGGTGGGAGCGGCGTGCGGGGGCCGGCGGTGGGAGCGGCGTGCGGGGGCTGCCGGTGGGAGCGGCGTGCGGGGGCCGGCGGTGGGAGCGGCGTGCGGGGGCCGGCGGTGGGAGCGGCGTGCGGGGGCTGCCGGTGGGAGCGGCGTGCGGGGGCCGGCGGTGGGAGCGGCGTGCGGGGGCCGGCGGTGGGAGCGGCGTGCGGGGGCCGGCGGTGGGAGCGGCGTGCGGGGGCCGACGGTGGGAGCGGCGTGCGGGGGCCGGCGGTGGGAGCGGCGTGCGGGGGCTGCCGGTGGGAGCGGCGTGCGGGGGCCGGCGGTGGGAGCGGCGTGCGGGGGCTGCCGGTGGGAGCGGCGTGCGGGGGCTGCCGGTGGGAGCGGCGTGCGGGGGCTGCCGGCGGGAGCGGCGTGCGGGGGCCGGCGGTGGGAGCGGCGTGCGGGGGCTGCCGGTGGGAGCGGCGTGCGGGGGCCGGCGGTGGGAGCGGCGTGCGGGGGCCGGCGGTGGGAGCGGCGTGCGGGGGCTGCCGGTGGGAGCGGCGTGCGGGGGCCGGCGGTGGGAGCGGCGTGCGGGGGCCGGCGGTGGGAGCGGCGTGCGGGGGCCGCCGGTGGGAGCGGCGTGCGGGGGCTGGCGGTGGGAGCGGCGTGCGGGGGCCGGCGGTGGGAGCGGCGTGCGGGGGCCGGCGGTGGGAGCGGCGTGCGGGGGCTGCCGGCGGGAGCGGCGTGCGGGGGCTGCCGGTGGGAGCGGCGTGCGGGGGCTGCCGGTGGGAGCGGTGTGCGGGGGCTGCCGGCGGGAGCGGCGTGCGGGGGCCGGCGGTGGGAGCGGTGTGCGGGGGCTGCCGGTGGGAGCGGTGTGCGGGGGCCGGCGGTGGGAGCGGCGTGCGGGGGCTGCCGGTGGGAGCGGTGTGCGGGGGCTGCCGGCGGGAGCGGCGTGCGGGGGCCGGCGGTGGGAGCGGTGTGCGGGGGCTGCCGGTGGGAGCGGCGTGCGGGGGCTGCCGGTGGGAGCGGTGTGCGGGGGCTGCCGGTGGGAGCGGTGTGCGGGGGCCGGCGGTGGGAGCGGCGTGCGGGGGCTGCCGGTGGGAGCGGTGTGCGGGGGCTGCCGGCGGGAGCGGCGTGCGGGGGCCGGCGGTGGGAGCGGTGTGCGGGGGCTGCCGGCGGGAGCGGCGTGCGGGGGCCGGCGGTGGGAGCGGCGTGCGGGGGATGCCGGCGGGAGCAGCGTGCGGGGGCCGGCGGTGGGAGCGGCGTGCGGGGGCCGGCGGTGGGAGCGGTGTGCGGGGGCCGGCGGTGGGAGCGGTGTGCGGGGGCCGGCGGTGGGAGCGGTGTGCGGGGGCTGCCGGTGGGAGCGGCGTGCGGGGGCCGGCGGTGGGAGCGGTGTGCGGGGGCTGCCGGTGGGAGCGGCGTGCGGGGGCCGGCGGTGGGAGCGGCGTGCGGGGGCTGCCGGTGGGAGCGGCGTGCGGGGGCTGCCGGTGGGAGCGGCGTGCGGGGGCTGCCGGCGGGAGCAGCGTGCGGGGGCCGGCGGTGGGAGCGGCGTGCGGGGGCCGGCGGTGGGAGCGGTGTGCGGGGGCCGGCGGTGGGAGCGGTGTGCGGGTGCCGGCGGTGGGAGCGGTGTGCGGGGGCTGCCGGTGGGAGCGGCGTGCGGGGGCCGGCGGTGGGAGCGGCGTGCGGGGGCCGGCGGTGGGAGCGGTGTGCGGGTGCCGGCGGTGGGAGCGGTGTGCGGGGGCTGCCGGTGGGAGCGGCGTGCGGGGGCCGGCGGTGGGAGCGGCGTGCGGGGGCTGCCGGTGGGAGCGGCGTGCGGGGGCCGGCGGTGGGTGAGTATTTGAGTTTGAAACACTTACCTGGTCCCGTTTCTGTTCTTCTTTTCTGTTTTATTTTTTATTTTATTTTTTAAGGCGGGAACCGGAAGTTCGACCCGCGGACTTCTGGGAAGGTCCCCCCCCCCCACCCCCACACCAATAAATTCTGGTGGAGAGGAAACCCGAGACACTACACGTGTAGTGTCTCCCACCCGCCCTCCTCCTCTAACCTAATAATAAAACCCATTGGGGTGAGGTAAGTGCCATATTATATTATTATTTTTTTCTTTTTTTAAAAATTTAGTTATTAGCCAGATCTTGGTTGAAAGTTAGAGGGATGGCAGGGAAGGGAGTGCAATGTTCCTCCTGCAGGATGTTTGAGGTGAGGGATGCAGTTAGTGTCCCTGCTGATTTTACCTGCAGGAAGTGCTGCCATCTCCAGCTCCTCCAAGACCGAGTTAGGGAACTGGAGCTGGAGTTGGAAGAACTTCGGATCATTCGGGAGGCAGAAGGGGTCATAGATAGCAGCTTCAGGGAAGTAGTTACACCAAAGGTTGGAGATAGGTGGGTAACTGTAAGAGGGACTGGGAAGAAGCGGTCAGTGCAGGGATCCCCTGCGGTCGTTCCCCTGAGTAACATGTATACCGCTTTGGATACTTGTGGGGGTGGGGGGGGGGACTTACCAGGGGTAAGCCATGGGGTTCGGGCCTCTGGCACGGAGTCTGTCCCTGTTGCTCAGAAGAGAAGGGGGGAGAGAAGCAGAGCATTAGTAATTGGGGACTCGATAGTCAGGGGCACAGATAGGAGATTTTGTGGGAGCGAGAGAGACTCACGTTTTGTATGTTGCCTCCCAGGTGCAAGGGTACGTGATGTCTCGGATCATGTTTTCCGGGTCCTTAAGGGGGAGGGGGAGCAGCCCCAAGTCGTGGTCTACATTGACACTAACGACATAGGTAGGAAAGGGGACAAGGATGTCAGGCAGGCTTTCAGGGAGCTAGGATGGAAGCTCAGAACGAGAACAAACAGAGTTGTTATCTCTGGGTTGTTGCCCGTGCCACGTGATAATGAGATGAGGAATAGGGAGAGAGAGAAACGTGGCTACAGGGATTGTGCAGGCGGGAGGGATTCAGATTTCTGGATAACTGGGGCTCTTTCTGGGGAAGGTGGGACCTCTACAGACAGGATGGTCTACATCTGAACCTGAGGGGCACAAATATCCTGGGGGGGAGATTTGTTAGTGCTCTTTGGGGGGCTTTAAACTAATGCAGCAGGGGCATGGGAACCTGGATTGTAGTTTTAGTGGTACGGGAGAATGAGAGTATAGATGTCAGGAGCACAGATTTGACTTCGCAGGAGGGGGCCAGTGTTCAGGTAGGTGGTTTGAAGTGTGTCTACTTCAATGCCAGGAGTATACAAAATAAGGTAGGGGAACTGGCAGCATGGGTTGGGACCTGGGACTTCGATGTTGTGGCCATTTCGGAGACATGGTTAGAGCAGGGACAGGAATGGATGTTGCAGGTTCCGGGGTTTAGGTGTTTTAGTAAGCTCAGAGAAGGAGGCAAAAGAGGGGGAGGTGTGGCGCTGCTAGTCAAGAACAGTATTACAGTGGCGGAGAGGACGCTAGATGGGGACTCTTCTTCCGAGGTAGTATGGGCTGAGGTTAGAAACAGGAAAGGAGAGGTCACCCTGTTGGGAGTTTTCTATAGGCCTCCAAATAGTTCTAGTGATGTGGAGGAAAGGATGGCGAGGATGATTCTGGATAAGAGCGAAAGTAACAGGGTAGTTATTATGGGAGACTTTAACTTTCCAAATATTGACTGGAAAATATATAGTTCGAGTACATTAGATGGGTCGTTTTTTGTACAATGTGTGCAGGAGGGTTTCCTGACACAATATGTTGACAGGCCAACAAGAGGCCTGTCTTGGATTTGGTTTTGGGTAATGAACCAGGCCAGGTGTTGGATTTGGAAGTAGGAGAGCACTTTGGGGACAGTGACCACAATTCGGTGACGTTTACGTTAGTGATGGAAAGGGATAAGTATACACCGCAGTGCAAGAGTTATAGCTGGGGGAAGGGCAATTATGATGCCATGAGACATGACTTGGGGGGGATCGGTTGGAGAAGTAGGCTGCAAGTGTTGGGCACACTGGATAAGTGGAGCTTGTTCAAGGAACAGCTACTGCGTGTTCTTGGTAAGTACGTACCGGTCAGGCAGGGAGGAAGGCGTCGAGCGAGGGAACCGTGGTTTACCAAAGAAGTGGAATCTCTTGTTAAGAGGAAGAAGGAGGCCTATGTGAAGATGAGGTGTGAAGATTCAGTTGGGGCGATTGATAGTTACAAGGTAGCGAGGAAGAATCTAAAGAGAGAGCTAAGACGAGCAAGGAGGGGACATGAGAAGTATTTGGCAGGTAGGATCAAGGAAAACCCAAAAGCTTTCTATAGGTATGTCAGGAATAAAAGAATGACCAGGGTAAGAGTAGGGCCAGTCAAGGACAGGGATGGGAAGTTGTGTGTGGAGTCTAAAGAGATAGGCGAGATACTAAATGAATATTTTTCGTCAGTATTCACTCAGGAAAAAGATAATGTTGTGGAGGAGAATGCTGAGACCCAGGCTATTAGAATAGATGGCATTGAGGTACGTAGGGAAGAGGTGTTGGCAATTCTGGACAGGCTGAAAATAGATAAGTCCCCGGGGCCTGATGGGATTTAGCCTAGGATTCTCTGGGAAGCCAGGGGAGAGATTGCTGGGCCTTTGGCTTTGATTTTTATGTCATCATTGGCTACAGGAATAGTGCCAGAGGACTGGAGGATAGCAAATGTGGTCCCTTTGTTCAAGAAGGGGAGTAGAGACAACCCCGGCAACTATAGACCAGTGAGCCTCATGTCTGTTGTGGGTAAAGTCTTGGAGGGGATTATAAGAGACAAGATTTATAATCATCTAGATAGGAATAATATGATCAGGGATAGTCAGCATGGCTTTGTGAAGGGTTGGTCATGCCTCACAAACTTTCTCGAGTTCTTTGAGAAGGTGACTGAACAGGTAGACGAGGGTAGAGCAGTTGATGTGGTGTATATGGATTTCAGTAAAGCGTTTGATAAGGTTCCCCACGGTAGGCTATTGCAGAAAATACGGAGGCTGGGGATTGAGGGTGATTTAGAGATGTGGATCAGAAATTGGCTAGCTGAAAGAAGACAGAGGGTGGTGGTTGATGGGAAATGTTCAGACTGGAGTTCAGTTACAAGTGGCGTACCACAAGAATCTGTTCTGGGGCTGTTGTCGTTTGTCATTTTTATCAATGACCTAGAGGAGGGCGCAAAAGGGTGGGTGAGTAAATTTTCAGACGACACTAAAGTCGGTGGTGTTGTCGACAGTGCGGAAGGATGTAGCAGGTTACAGAGGGACATAGATAAGCTGCAGAGCTGGGCTGAGAGGTGGCAAATGGAGTTTAATGTAGAGAAGTGTGAGGTGATTCACTTTGGAAGGAATAACAGGAATGCGGAATATGTGGCTAATGGTAAAGTTCTTGGAAGTGTGGATGAGCAGAGGGATCTAGGTGTCCATGTACATAGATCCCTGAAAGTTGCCACCCAGGTTGATAGGGTTGTGAAGAAGGCCTATGGAGTGTTGGCCTTTATTGGTACAAAGAACAAAGAAATGTACAGCACAGGAACAGGCCCTTCGGCCCTCCAAGCCCGTGCCGACCATACTGCCCGACTAAACTACAATCTTCTACACTTCCTGGGTCCGTATCCTTCTATTCCCATCCTATTCATATATTTGTCAAGATGCCCCTTAAATGTCCCTATCGTCCCTGCTTCCACTACCTCCTCCGGTAGCGAGTTCCAGGTACCCACTACCCTCTGCGTAAAAAACTTGCCTCGTACATCTACTCTAAACCTTGCCCCTCTCACCTTAAACCTATGCCCCCTAGTAATTGACCCCTCTACCCTGGGGAAAAGCCTCTGACTATCCACTCTGTCTATGCCCCTCATAATTTTGTATACCTCTATCAGGTCGCCCCTCAAACTCCTTCGTTCCAGTGAGAACAAACCGAGTTTATTCAATCACTCCTCATAGCTTATGCCCTCCATACCAGGCAACATTCTGGTAAATCTCTTCTGCACCCTCTCTAAAGCCTCCACATCCTTCTGGTAGTGTGGCGACCAGAATTGAACACTATACTCCAAGTGTGGCCTAACTAAGGTTCAAACAGCTGCAACATGACTTGCCAATTCTTATACTCAATGTCCCGGCCAATGAAGGCAAGCATGCCGTATGCCTTATTGACTACCTTCTCCACCTGTGTTGCCCCTTTCAATGACCTGTGGACCTGTACTCCTAGATCTCTTTGACTTTCAATACTCTTGAGGGTTCTACCATTCACTGTATATACCCTACCTGCATTAGACCTTCCAAAATGCATTACCTCACATTTGGCCGGATTAAACTCCATCTGCCATCTCTCCGCCCAAGTCTCCAGACAATCTAAATCCTGCTGTATCCTCTGACAGTCCTCATCGCTATCCGCAATTCCACCAACCTTTGTGTCGTCTGCAAACTTACTAATCAGACCAGTTACATTTTCCTCCAAATCATTTATATATACTACAAAGAGCAAGGGTCCCAGCACTGATCCCTGTGGAACACCACTGGTCACAGCCCTCCAATTAGAAAAGCATCCCTCCATTGCTACCCTCTGCCTTCTATGGCCTAGCCAGTTCTGTATCCACCTTGCCAGTTCACCCCTGATCCCGTGTGACTTCACCTTTTGTACCAGTCTACCATGAGGGACCTTGTCAAAGGCCTTACTGAAGTCCATATAGACAACATCTACTGCCCTACCTGCATCAATCATCTTAGTGACCTCCTCGAAAAACTCTATCAAGTTAGTTGAGTTCCGGAGTCATGAGGTCATGTTGCAGCTGTACAAAACTCTGGTACGGCCGCATTTGGAGTATTGCGTACAGTTCTGGTCACCGCATGAGAGGAAGGACGTGGAGGCTTTGGAGCGGGTGCATAGGAGATTTACCAGGATGTTGCCTGCTATGGAGGGAAAATCTAATGAGGAAAGGCTGATGGACTTGAGGTTGTTTTTGTTAGAGAGAAGAAGGTTAAGAGGAGACTTAATAGAGGCATACAAAATGATCAGGGGGTTAGATAGGGTGGACAGTGAGAGCCTTCTCCCGCGGATGGAAATGGCTAGCACGAGGGGACATAGCTTTAAACTGAGGGGTAATAGATATAGGACAGACGTCAGAGGTAGATTCTTTACGCAAAGAGTGGTGAGGCCGTGGAATGCCCTACCTGCAACAGTAGTGAACTCGCCAACATTGAGGGCATTTAAAAGATTATTGGATAAGCATATGGATGATAATGGTATAGTGTAGGTTAGATGGCTTTTGTTTCGGTGCAACATCGTGGGCCGAAGGGCCTGTACTGCGCTGTATCGTTCTATGTTCTATGTTTATTACTGTGTAAAGCGCCTTCCTCTCTACTGCCTGGGGTGGGATGTAGACCGCTGTGATAATGGCTGAAGTGAACTCACGTGGAAGATAGATGGGCGGCACTTCACGGTCAGGTATTCCAGGTCTGGGAGCAGTAGGTCGCCAGTCGCCACATCCAAGCACCAGGAGGAGTTGATGAGGAGGCAAACCCCTCCCCCCTTCGCTTTACCTGATGACGCCGTGCGCTCCGCCGGTGAATTGAGAAGCCTTCAGGTTGTATGGCACAGTCCGGTGAGGCGGGGGTGAGCCATGTCTCTGTGAAACAGAGCACACAGCAGTCTCTCACTTCCCTCTGAGAGGTAAGTCTGGCGTTAAGTTTATGCAGCTTGTTTTCGATCACATGGACGTTTGCCAGGAGTATGATGGGGAGAGGGGTCTTGAAACCGCGTTGATCCAGTCTAATCTGCAGACCGCTGCGTTTCCCTCGCTTCCTCGGTTGGCGGCTGCTGCTGGATGATCCCGGGATCCGATGGCCGATGTCAGCTCTTGTGGAAGGTAGGTGGTTGCGTCTGGCGGGGTCCAGGGTGCTGGCGGGGACCAAGGCGCTGTTTACGTATCTGGGGTCGCGTCTGGCAGGGTCCCGGGTTGTGGTAGAGGGGTTGCTAGGGGGGCATGTTTGCGATCCGGATGGGTCCCGGCGTTCTGCGGGCGCGGGAATACCTTGCAGCGCGTTTGGGTCCTCATGCGCGGTCTCCGCCGTTTCGGGGGTCCTGGGTCGTGGGCAGGGGCTTCCTGAGGCAGGTTGGGCTGGGTCCCGTGGTATGTTCCCTCCCTGGGCGCTCCTGGGGTCGGATCTTGAAGTGGGCCCGGTCGAGCCTCCACGTGGATTTTTCTTTCTTCCATCACCAGGTAGGTCGGGTCGCTGGGCGGGTCTTGCCGTCGGGGGCCGGGCTGGGAGCTCCGGGGACTGGGCAAGGCGATCCGGGGGCTGGCGTCGGTAGTTAGGCCGGGTTTGGTCCAAATCAAGGTCGGAGCTTCATTCCGGTTTGGGCCCGATCTTCTTCCAGGTCGTGGGGGTCAGGTCGGGTCGGGTCAAAAGGTCTCCACAGGCCTCGGAGGATGTTCAAGCCTGCAAGAGAGGATAAAAGAGAGAGGTTAGTAACAATGTTAGTTTTAGAATTAATTTTTAAAAGATTAGAACGAGTATAAGTTAAGTAAAAAGTGGATCTGTTTGGGAGAGCTCGCAGAGAGTCGCCTCGCTCCGGCGCCATCTTGGTAAAGAGGTGATGCATTTTGGAAGATCCAATTCAAGAGCGAACTTTTCGGCAAACGAAAAAGCCCTGGGGAAAATTGATGCACAGAGAGATCTGGGTGTTCAGGTACATTGTACCCTGAAGGTGGCTGCGCAGGTCGACAGAGTGGTCAAGAAGACATACAGCATGTTTGCCTTCATCGGACAGGGTATTGAGTACAAGAGTCGGCAGGTCATGTTACAGTTGTAT